>NC_056731.1:1548581707-1548638919 GCF_019279795.1 Protopterus annectens | reverse complement strand
TTTGGGGGCTTTAACAAAGGGGGGGCCCCCCATTTTGGTTTTTATGAAAAAACCCCTTCCCCACCCCAGGAAAAAAACCCCTTGGGGCCCAACACCCCCTGGACAGACCCCAAAAGTACCTTACCAAGAAGATCAGGGGTCTACAACACATGTCATATGCTTCCAGACTAAAGGAAATCCAGCTTTATTCAGTGGCATACCGCATACTTACAGGTGACCTATGCCTGACATACAAGACCATGTCCAATCAGGATTTGCTGGACATGCTCCACTGCAAGCAATCCAAATCCACCAGAACCATGAGAGCTAAAGATTTGAACCTCAGCACATACATGTATAGGACATGCTGGAGGGACAGAGTCATAACTCAGAGGCTTCTCACACACTAGCAGAGTATCCCAGTTCATGTTAGACAGAGTCCCTCACTGACTCTCTTCAAGAGAAATCTGGACAACTGGATGTGAGATTGTAGGTTTACCCCAGGGGTCCTCCCTGTGTCACTACTAGACAGAGGCACAGTAAAGTTATTCGATTACGTAAGGGGGTCATAATGTGTCACTGCTAAGTCAGAGGCACAATATTCGGAATCTATTCTGTACACTTATTACCACTATAAGGGGTGGCAATAGCCACATCACTATGGCTAGGCTTATAAATGCACTAGGGCAGATAGCCTAGTAGTAAACTATGAAACTATGAAACTATGGTGTATGTGTAGGTATTGTCAGTCAAGCAATATAATGTGGTTTGGGGGGCTTGATATCTTCCTGTATTCCAACATTTTTTGTCTATTCATTCTAGCATGTTAAGGGATCAGTTGCTAGTGTCCTATCCTGCTAAGCTGGTGAACCTGGGAATATTGAGGCAATGTTACAATTGCCTCATGTACACAGACAACCCTCTCCTTCTCCCACAAAACACAAATACATGCGAGAGATGCAACTATATAGCCAAACTGGAGTCTGAGCTCTCTCAACATAGGACTGGCAAGACCAGAGAGGAGGAGAAGGTAACCACACACACACCACAAACCCAGTCTCACATAGCACTATCACAACTTCAAATCATACACATAAACACACAAAGACATACTCGGAGGCTCTGATCAGAAATCTACCAAAACAGCAGAGGCCACCAAAGCAGACACCCAAACAACTGCCTCCACAGGGCACAGCACATGCAACACATACGCCACAGAGTCAGTATGCCAAACAGTCACAGCCCTTAAGGCCAAACACATTGCCAGACACACTCGTCATAGGTGACTCCATAGTCAGACACACTGACATCCCGCTCACCAGATTGAGTAAGGAGAAGGTCACAGTAAGCTGCCTATCAGGCGCTGGAATCCACCACATAATGCAAGCACTCAGGTCACTCAACTGCAAGTACAAGTATGACTCAGTCATTGTCCATGCTGGTGTGAACGACCTGAGACGTACCTCCCTGGACTACATGAAAAGAGACATAGAGGAGCTCTTTGATTATGTAGCCCAGGCAGGTATGACCTTGACCTTGAGCAGTATCCTACCTTCACCAAGAATGATGCCACAATACAGAGACAAGATGATCAGCTGTAATAATTGGCTTAAACTATGGTGTCATTCAAAGGGGATCCAATGTCTGTCTGCCTGGGATGACATGCTGGACAAGCCATGCTGATTCGCAAGGGACGGCTTGCACCTGTCACTCCTGGGCTTCCAGATTTTGGCTAAGGCTCTTGCCACCCCCATTGTGCCTTTTTTAGGCAAGGCTCAGATTCTAAACCTACCACCCTAGAACACATAAAAGGGAAAAAACTAAGGGTAATGCTGCTCAATGCCAGAAGTCTCAACCTCAAGATGCACGCACTCAAAGCCCTTCTCAGTATGGAGAACATCGATGTCTATGCTGTGACTGAAACCTGGTTCAAGGCTCCTGACAGCACCCCGGCACTATCAGGTGTTACCTCATATCATGCGTTCTGGCCCCAAAATCCAGACAACACCAAGAAAGGAGGGTGGGTGTCCATATTCATCAAGGACACCCTCACCTCAAGGTTGGTGGCAATGCACAATGCATCGGAGACCATCCAGGTGCAATTAACCATAGGCAAGACTGCTCTGCAGTTTGTAGCATGTTACAGGCCACCCTCTCAAACTCAGGAACCTCACACAGCTTTCCTGAAAACACTGGAGGGGATGAATGTATCTCCAAGCACCACCATACTGGGTGATTTCAACTATCCAAATATAGACTGGGATCACTACTCAAGCCCTAACACTCTAGTCCAAAGGTTCCTAGAGTTTATAAACTCAAATGCCATGGAACAACTAGTCACCATCCCCACAAGAGGAGACAACATACTAGATCTCATCATCATGAACATGGGGTCACAATGTTCAACACCAGAAGTATACCCATAATTGGTGAGATCAGATCATAAACTAATCTCACTGGAAGTCCACATCCCGCCCCCACCCCAGATAAAAAAGACCTCAGTGAAGAACTTCTCAAAAGCCGACTTCACACTTCTAAAGACTGGTGTGGTCTCTTTCAAGGCCCCCAAGCCAGCGGAAACCATTACCCAAGCCGCTGAATCACTTACAAATGCCTTCTACCAGCACCTCCAGGACTGCATGGCTCAGGCAATCCCAAACAAAACAAAGACTCTTTGTACCAAAGGCAAGCGTCCAGTCTGGTGGACCCTAGCCATAAACAAGCTCTACAACACAAGGAAGGAGCTACTACAAGATAGAGCAGAATCCGTAGAAGGGAAGACACCCCTGCTCATTATAAGTAAAAAACTGTGATCTCCCATAAAATCATCCAAGGCACATTTTTAGAGAAAACTCACTAAGGACTCAAAAGACAATCATAAGGCCTTTTTTAGCTATGTTAGAAACCTGGGAGGAAACTCCCAGATATGCTCAGAATTAGTTCAAAATTATGTAAAGATCACTGAACCTACAGACATTGCCAACATACTGGCTGACGGGTTCAGTGCAGATTTCTCCCCCCCTCCCCCCCAAAAGGAGAGATATCTATACCAGAGGAATGTAGCCCCCCAAACATCTCAAATGCTCAGGTGAGAACTGCTCTATCCAAGGTGAAAAACACAGCATCCATGGGACCAGATGGTGTCCCCGGTTGTGTGCTCCACGAACTCAATGAGGAATTAAACCCGCAGTTAGGGCAGCTGTTTAATCTTAGCCTCACCTCAGGATACATACCCAAGGAGTGGCGTACGGCAATGGTGGTCCCACTTCACAAAGGAGGTGCCTCCACCATCCCCAGAAACTACCGTCCCATCAGCTTGACAAGCCTGGTCTGCAAAGCTATGGAGAGGATCATAATGGAACTCATAAATGAAGACATAGGGGACTTGCAGACTTTGGATCCAACCCAGTTTGGCTTTGTCAAGGGTAGATCATGCCTTTTAAACTTGGTTGACTTTTTTGAAACAGTCACCAAGGCCATTGACAAGGGCAAGGCAGTCCACACAGCCTATCTTGACCTGGCAAAGGCTTTCGACACAATACCCCACTCGGGTATCATTGAAAAACTCACCAGCTTAAATGTAAACCCATATGTCACAAGATGGGTTGCAAACTGGCTAAGTGACAGAACCCACAGGGTCAGAGTTGCTGGTGCCATGTCACACTCCAAGCCTGTCACAAGTGGTGTCCCACAGGGCTCAGTCCTGGGCCCACTTTTGTTCGGCATCTACTTTTCAGAAGTACAAGCAAACACAGGAGGATTATGGCTGACAAAGTTTGCAGATGACTGCAAACTGGGAACCATAGTTGAAAACCCATCTGACACAGACATCCTTCAGAAGGGTCTCATAGAAATGGATAACTGCTGCCAGAGCCATGGCCTAAAGTTAAACGCTAAACAATGCATAGTCATACCCTTCGGGAAAAACAAGGTTACCCCTAGTTCCCATATAGGTGACAATCCTCTAAGCTCAGAAGAGGTTTTCAGGGATCTGGGCACCCAGGTTGACAGTAACCTTTCATTTGAAACTCACATTGCCAAAGTAGTTAGGAAGACCTTCTACATTGCCCACCTGATCATGCAGGGATTCACATCTAGATCAAGGGAGGTCATTGTTCCCCTGTACTCATCACTCATCAGACCAATCATTGAGTACAATGCCCCATTCGGAATGTATCTGACTCGACACCTGCAGCAATTGGAAAGGCCCCAAAAATTCCTCACCAGAAGGATAAAGGGTCTCAAAAATATGTCTTATGCTGCCCGACTGAAGGAACTCCAGCTCTATTCAGTAAACACCGTCTGCTCAGAGGTGACCTGTGCCTGACATACAAGGCCATGTCCAACCCGAAATTAATGAACATGCTTCACCTCAGAACCTCTAAATCCATCAGAACTACAAGAGCAAGAGACTTAAACCTCAACACGGATATTAACAGGACGTGCTGGAGGGACAGATTCATCACCCAGAGACTCCCTATGCTGTGGAACAACATCCTGGTACATGTGAGGCTGAGCACCTCGCTGGCTTTGTTCAAGAGAAATCTTGACCAATGGATGGGAGATCACAGGTATACCCCAGGGATAACCTCAGTGTCACTGCTTGACAGAGGCACAGCAAAATAATAGGCATATTATCCTTCAAACTGAAGGGGTGGCGGAAGCCACAAAACTCTGGGCTAGGCTTATAAATGCCCTAGGGCAGATAGCCTAGTATGAATCTATGAACCTATGAACACAGGCCTGGTGTGGTTCCTGCTATTAGGACAGTGGTCTGCAGCAAGCTATATAGTAGTAGGCAGTTTTAGCCATTGGTATTTGACCATGGCTAATCCATGTTGCTTCTTGTTGTGGTACCAACATGGGGGTGTGGTTATCCATGACATTTATTGCTAGTCACCCTCGTTTTGTAGCTTGTTACATGTTTTTGCACATGTACATCACTGTATGAGGTGTGACCTGGTAGTGTTAGGGTGCTGATGTGGGCTTTCACCCAGTTTTCTATTACAGCACTGATATCTACATTCTCTATACTGTGTGCGTTTACACTGCACGCATCTTGCTGTTTATAATTCTGGTATTGGGTAGCATTACATCTAGGTTCCTATCCCTTGTGGTACCTATGAAGGTGGGTTTGTGTTTTTGTGGTTTATGATTGGTGAGGGTGGATGTTAGTCAGGGTCCTCAGGTGTGCATATGGTACATGGTGTTACATTACTTAACACATGGCATTCATGCCTCAGGTGGTGCTGCAGGGCTGCCTCTGTCGGATGCATATACTACACTCCCTGTAAATGTTTGGAAGCAGGTTGTGTCATGTTAGGCATCCCTGTTACTATATGAATGAGTCAGAGCGGGTATCAGTCCCAGTGTTCCTACTGACCAAGTGTATATGCTACGCGTTGCCTCTTTGCCAAGGCCAGGGCATACTGGGCACGCCTCCTTCTGCCTACTGGGGCAAGGTCAGGTTGTTCCTCCTCCGAGTCACCCTCTGCCTGTGGTGGCCTTGGCAATGGTGGGGGTATGTTTGGCCCAGCCCTATGCTGGTCCTGCTGCAGCTGTTTCCGCAGGATCATATTATGTCGCATAGCACATATCATGATCATTTGGGTACATGTAGTTGGTGTGTACTGCAAGGCTCCACCAGATGTGTCCAGACACCGGAACCATGACTTGAGCAGCCCAAACACATGCTCTATGACATTGCGTGTTTGTGCGTGTGCCTCATTATGGCGTTCCTGTTCAGGTGTGTGTGCATTTCTGATGGGTGTCATCAGCCACAGCTCAAGTGCATAACCTGCATCCCCCACTAGGTGTCTGTGTGGGAAGTCTCCACTGGCAAATGATTGGTACAGCTGCGTCAGATGCCAGATGTGGGAATCGTGGTAGCTCCCAGGGCAGCCAGCACACATATTCATTATTATGCCCTGGGCATCACACATGACCTGGCAGTTGATGGAGGGGAATCCCTTGCGGTTAATGTAGGCTCTACCCCGCTCACCGGCTGGTGCTTTGATGCGTATGTGCGTGCAGTCTATTGCACCCAGTACCTCAGGGTATCCCGCTATTTGCTGGAAGAGACGGATATTGCTGGCCAATACCTAACGGGCATTGGGGAAATATACATGATCACCGACATGTGCTGACATGGCATCCAGGAACTGGTGCAGTACCCTGGAGGCTGATGCCTGTGATATCCCCATCATATCACCAGTTGGTCTCTGGAAGGTACCTGTTGCTAGTATTCTTAGGTCAACACATACCTTGGTTTCCACTGGGATGGGTTCCCCTCTGTTGGTTCTATGTGTGAGATGTGGCCTGCACAGCTCAACAATTTGCTGCAGAAGGTCTCTGTCCACTCTGTAGCGCTCTACTATCTCCAGCTCATGTAACCCATGGTAGGTGATCCAGGGCCTGTATACTCTTCTCCTTCTTCTCACTCTGGGTTGTCTGTCAGCATCTGCATTGTCACCACCCTCAGCAATTCGCCTATGCCTGATTATAACAGCTGTGGCAGCCCCTAGCATTTCTGCTCTGAGTTCAGCTTTTTTCAGTTTTCAATTCTGATAGTTTACTTTCTTGCAGTATCTCTTGTGAGAAACACCCTGCACTGCTGTTTGCAGTGTTTTAAGTGCTGGGTTGGGCTTCTAGTCTGCCTGTGTAATTGCCTGCTTCCAATTGTTTCCACCAATTAACTCCAGCAGTATCCTCTGGCAGCTTCCCTGTAATCTGGTTGTTTCCTTTTTCCTCTCTGTTTCCTCAGGGGGAGCAATGTGCACACCAGCTGAAGCACGCTCACAGTTACTTAAGCAGCGCACACATCCTTACGGTGTTACACGCGCGCACACATCCTTACACGGTGTGAACTTAGCTGATTCATGTTAAAACACGTGCACACAGCCTTACACACGTGCACGCCTGCGCAAACCATTGTAAACGCTTTGCAACATGCTCCCACATGTTGAGCCTGCCTTACACGCGCCCACACGCGCGCATGCACGTATATCAAGAAAGTTTGAGTGTAGGGATAGTGTGCACCCTCTATTTCTTGACTTTCCTAGTGTTCTGTTGGGACACACCCCTCTCCTTGATGTCTGTCTGTCATCAGTCACGTTACACTGCCCTCCAATGTGATACACTTATTTCTATCATTCCCCCCCGTGATGTCACCTACCTCTTACTCTATTCCTCCCCCTTCTATAACTCTTACACTACTCAGAAAGTGCTCATTACCTATGTGGCAGTGTGATTCAGTATTGTAACCCTCATTTACATAGGATTGCCTAGTAATGCTTAGTTACATGTCTTACACGGAGCTTCCCCCCCTTGACAACCATTACACGGAGGCCATATTGTTTTTGGTCTGCTAGTCCCTGCATTGTCATTCCATGTAATACATTAAACCCACAATTGTGGGCTTAAAAGCTTCGGTTTTCAGTTTTAAGCAGCACATCCCGTTTGCACGGGTGTGCGCTGCAGTTACACATGTAAATCCCACCAAAAAAAAGTTATTTTTTATAGTTTTGCAACACTTTTTAATGCCAATGGCCACATATTTGGCCATTGGCATGCTAAATAAAACATATGCACCCTTTATTTGGAGCTGACATAGCTCCGTTGTCAATTTTGCAGAAATGTACTCAGTTGTCAGCTGAGTACATTTCTGCAACTAATCCGTTACACGGACTGGTTTAAACTTCTTGGATCGCTCAAATACCTCATTTGCATATCTTTCAGCTGCAAATGAGGTATTGAGCATTTCCAGTCCGTGTAAGAGACGTGTTAGCTGTCTCTTACACGGAGGTTTGGGCTGTTCCTGGATCGGGAGGCTTACACGGAGGCTTACACTACTCTTGAACTCCGTGTAAGCCTTCCTGAATCCTGCCCTAAGTCTTTTTATATGACATTGTGGTGCTTGTGTCACTAATTTTTACGTCATTAAATAATGACACATATTTGAGTTCAGACTTCATATCCTTTAGAGAATAAATGCTTATGCAAAACCTGCAGATTTGAAAGCCAGTGGCAGCTATTTACACCCATCATCCCAGACATCTCCTCCAGCACTGAGGTCAGTACTGCAGCATGGGTCATCCAGGCCAGAGACAAAACTTTATTCCTATTCCTATGTACCAGAATAACAGCTGTCCAAGTAGCCCTTGCTCACATAATATTGTATGTTTCCATGAAGGATATTTCTGGAAAATTCTAGTATGATGCACCATGCAATACAATGAGGGTTGCTTAGGTATGGTCAGAATTAACTTGAGTTCTGGACATTTGGATATTCTACAGGAGTAGGATAATAGCAGCCCATGGAAGAGAGCTCAGTCCTCTCCTCAGTGACAGGGTCATTCAAGCCTGAAGATAAATTGTCTACAGAGATTAAAATCTACATCTGGTTCATATTTTTTGAGATACAGCATAACCAATGTGACATGGATGATGTCAATATTTCAAAGTTTGGATGGAGTCCCTTATTTCATAGGGATAACCTAAACAATGTTGCAGTTGTTAGGCAGTGCATTAGAGTGCTGCAGCTGAGAAAGTGGATGCTGATACAAACTGACAACTATCGGGATTATGACAGCTTCCCAGAAGGAACAGAGGTCTCCTAGCAAAAAAATAAAAAATAAAAAGAAAGAAAAAGAAAAATGTCTCTCTTGCAGTCATACCTCTCAAACTCTTAGTACAAGAAGCCTAAAATAATGGAGGCATAAAAGCCCAAAATTGGTGACAGATTTTAAATACTGCTTTTGCAAACTTGGAAAGTTGCTAAAATAACAGATTTTATGTTAGTATGCATTTTCTGGAGAATAAATGTTCTGAAACTCACATGTGTGTCAATGTTTGATGACTTTCATAGTCAGTCATTTGCCAGAAAACCAAAAATTTCATGAAGAACCAACCTAAAATATGAGACAAAAGTCTGGGCATTCTGCGAAAATCTGGACAGTTGAGGGGTATGCTTGCAGTGTCTGTGACCTTGTCTTAGGATGATGTTGTATTTTGCACATAAATATGCAAATAATGGAAGCAAACTGATGTCAAACATATAAATGCATGGAATAGTAAGTATATGTTCATCATTCCCACTGCTGCAGCAGCCTTTATGCTGTATGGTATGTGCCTTGCTTAAGACACAATAAACAAACAGCTGCCAAAAGCTCTGGCATTTTTCCAACTCTTCTGTTCTGACTGCTGCCTGTCAGCATTGAAGATGGAAAATTGGCAGTCAGAATGGACAATCTTCAGTACTTTCTTGCTGCCACATGAAGAAGCAGCTCAGAAATCTCATGAGAGCAGCAGGCAGACTTCAACTCCTTTCTGGTAGATAAATCCTGTTTATGAGAACCCTTCCACACAAAATTAGATATTTAATGTGTTTAATATATAGTTTTAAAAAGTTTTTTTTTTTTTACTTTTATTTTGAAACTGTGATATGGTCTCATTAAGAAACCCTGCATTTCTTTATTACCATCTGTTTCCTACTTGGTAGCACTGTTTTTAGCTTTGGCTATTGTTGTGGATTATTTAATGTAGAAATGTACTATCTATTTAGTGTTTGTGTTCACACACTATGATGACTTAACATGCCAGTCTAATTTCATATCTAATGGGTTTCTGACATGATTTTACTGTACTGTTTGTGCATTACTGTTTTGGGGGGATGTTGTATGAGTGGGAAGCAAAAGTGTGCTACTTGTGTAAACTGTTTGACAACTTACCTTCTGACTAACTCATTCCAGTGATTCTATCTGCATGAGAACCACCCTCTTCAATAACAGCATGGATACCTACCCTGCTCCTGCTGTTCAGTCTTCCATAGTTCCTGAAAGGCTAAAAGAACTTACCAGAGAGCCCCGGTCTTCACCTAAGCCAATGGTAAGTGACTGTATTGGCCAGCCATCATTCCTCAGACCATTAACTTACCTCTGATTTCCTGTGGTATATCTCTTTCAGCCACTGTGAACTGGTGGTCAGACACTTCGGGCCAGATTCAGGAAGCCTCCGTGTAAGAGTTATAACTCTTACACGGAGGCTACAGTTAAACGGTGTGATGTCAGCATGTCATGCATATGCATGAGGTGCATGAGGCATGCTGAATCACACTGTAACTCTTACACGGTCCATGTAAGAGAGTAGGGGGCGTGTCCGTAGGCTAAGCCCTGCATGCGGACATGCCCCCGTAAGTGTAGAATGGCTGAAAGTAAACAGCCACGAGAGAGGCCATGGAAATGTAAACAAACACACTACACAACACATTCCCCCACAGACCATCAGTGTACAAAGTGAACAGAGGCTATAAAATGAAAATAAAAACTGTTTTATTTTTTTTAACCCCCCATAAATGTGTGCTACTGTGTGCGCGGGTGTTCTACTAGCGCAACTGCAGTTAGCAATCAGTGGAAAAGGATATGAGAACTAAATATGCAAATTAAGCCAAGAAGAAATAGCTTAGCGGTAGAGTTATCAGCTTAAGAGTAGGCAGGCAGGGTTCGAGCCCACACAACAACCTTTTTTTTTTTTGTAAATAAGCACTAAAAAAGCCCCTGACAGTATTGTCCAAATGTAAAAGTATACCCTTTTGTAAAATGGAATGAAATGGAGCATATATATTGAAGTAACACAATAATAAAAATAATTAGAAATGTACTGATAGCTAAGCTGCTGTGAGACACAGTGCCCGTAGCTGTGTAGTGTTTAAAAAGCTGCAATCAGTATGCCCGTTGCTAAGCACCGGTTTAACAGGCTGAAGCTGTTTGCAACTAGCTGTGCTTAGCTTAACATGTGTGTCACTAGCCAATTAAGGTTTATCCTAGCGCACACCATTTGCGCGCCGCTCCCACAAGCTAACTGGCAGTGCGCATGCGTTAGCTCCGCGCAAACGAGCGCAGACCTGCTTTAAGTGCTTAAAAGTGCTTATGGCATGTTTGATTGACTGGTCCTCAACTCATTTCTGTCAGGAAAATTAAAAATCAGTGGTTAGATTCGAACCCAGGATACCATGCACTAGAGTCAAGGTACTAAACCACTAAGCCATGACAGCATTACCAAGAAATGCAGAAATAGCATATATATGGGATAAAATCCAGAATGGAGCATGATAAAGCATTTCCAGTGACGTAGATACAATTCCAAAACAGCCAATCAGAGAAATGTGTGGGAAAAGCGGCATATATAAGCCCCATAGGCGGGAATACACACCAGAACCGATTGTAGAACAGACCTGCAGTCAGAATGAGTGGAGTAGGTGAGGGACGTTGCTTTTGAGCACAGCGTTGGGGCGTTGAGGAGTCTAGATACATGGCCTGGCTCCTTGTCCATCATCACGAGGCCCAACTCATGCAGGGCCAGGTCTCATGCGGAGTGTACAGGGCGGAGGCATAGGACCAGTTGGCTCATGATCTGACCAGTGCTACTGGCATTCCATGCACTGGTGAGCAGGTCCGTCACCACCATGTGGACCTGAAGCGGCGTAAGCAAGACCAGTTGACCCAATGGATCCAGGAGGCCCGGGATATGCCCAATGCCCCACTGCTGAGTAAGTTACATTTTACTCATGTATGTAAGGATTTCAACTAGCTGATACCATGGAGATGTGTAGTCCAATATTACCTCCTTTGTATTACAGCTGCAGGTGTCCGCTCTGCGAACCGTGAGACGCATGACTGTAGGCTGGCGCAGCTGCACCACCATGCAGGTTAGTAACCCCATCTAGTACTTGTAAATAAATATTATAGTGTAGCATGTATCAGAACACTGCAGTGTATTGATTAAAAGTAATCTAATGTGCAAGCAAGAATTGAAAGTTTGCAGGTATGGCTGCAACAAGTTCATCAGTATGCAAGTGTGACTGGAAAAATAATTTATAGAAATAAATAGTGCTGTAATACAGATGTCCCACCATTAATTAAATGTAGTATAACCTGCAGTAGTCTCCAGAGTACAGCTTCAGAATCTGAGGCAGTCACATGTGTGATTTATCCCCTGTTGAAATGCTGAATCATGACAGAAGTGAGGCTGTTGGAAAGTGTTTGAATCACCACAGGTCTAATATGTGAACAAAGCCTAGAAGTACCAACCTGAACTGTGAAGTTGCAGGATGTGTGAGAGTGACAGAAAGGGTCATGTATGAATAAATAAAGTAGTAATAACCCCTGAATATATTAGCCCCAGTGTGTTTCCACAGAACTAAATGCATGTGGGAAGTACAAATTAACATCCCAAACTGATCTCAGTGTGTCTGAATCTGGAATGTCTAGGCCAAAATCTGTATATGGTGATAACAGTAAACAATTTGCAGATAGAATGAATGATTATCTGACAGACTAAACAGCCATAGTTGTCCCCTGTCCTGTCATCAAAGTGTAGCAGGATGATGTATCTGATTAAATTAAAAATAAGTAGGATAGTGATGTATTTGTAACAGGTGTAGCATGACAGTCAAATAAAAATCATTTTGAAACATCAGCCTCAACTTAATTGAGTACCTATTACAAATGTATATCAATGTGTAACTTATGAATGTGTCATCACTTTCTATCTCCACCCAACCCTATAATTCCATATAACAACACCCAATAAATATTGGTATGTGAACATTTCATTAACCATGGACATTTGTCCGTTTCAAAAATATATGCATGTCTGTTCGTGCATGTGCCCTGTTCATACCTGCAAATCTGATGGCCTGTTGCCATTAATCAACCCTGCATGTTGTTTGATTGTGTATTTCTGTTCAAATAATGCATGTGATATTGATATGCCCTTGTTCAATGGTGTTAATATCTGGGTGTTTGTTTAATGGGAATACCAATGCATGCTGTTACAACTAATCTGAATGGAATAATATGCCACTAACCCAAACTAACATAACTACTCACAAACCTAGAACGCTTGGGAAGGCAGGTCCCAGCGGACCCACCTCTCCCACCTCAGCTGGCGACTGCACCTGGCACTAGTGCCCAGGCTGGACCCTCCTCCGGTGGCCCTGTGCCACCTTCGGGTGGAAGCACTGCAGGGGATGGGGCCCATCCCCCCTCTGCAAGCGTGGCCGGAGGAGTTCGTCCACTCACCCTCCAAGGTGTCCGGTCTGTGGTGCGAAGGGAGATCCAAGACTCCATTCTTGGGCCCCTACGCCAGCTCAAGGCTCATGTGGCACAGCTAACGGGCCTGCCCATTGCCCCACCTACACAGCCCCCAGCACAGCCCCGTCCTGGGCTGTGAAGGAACAGTGGCAACTACCTATGGGTGGGGATATCAGTTCCACTGTTGCCATCTGTGGGCTCATGCTTCTTGGATATCCCAACCTCCGTCCCCGTCAATTGTGTAACCCCCCCACGTGTGTCATACACCGCCCCTGTATGCGTCTTGTCTGTCTTGTCTGTTAACCTACCCAACCTACCTCCCCAGCTATACCAGCTTCCTTCACCTGACATACCACTCTCACCTGAAAAAAAAAAAAGGGCACTCTGTACCCACAAAAAAATTACGCCCCATACATAGCTGTCCATGTCGCACACATGTCCGCTTGACATTGAAACTGTTAATTACAATTGGCTCTACAACAAACATTAATGTTGTCCTGACACCTCTCTCAGGGGTGGAAGGTTTCAAATGTCTCAACAAAATACATGGAAATGCACAGCTGTTGCTGCTAAAGACATGGGCATCTATGGGCCTTACCTACATCCCTCCTGCAAATCCCACACTTGTTTCCCTACTGTCTTACCCTCTTTGTGACCCCTTTTCACCACTTTCCTGTCACCCCTTTTTCTTTTCTTTCAAAGAAAATAGCGCGGGTGTGCGCTTGTGTTAGCGGAGCTCACCACCAGTACGCATGCGTGAGCTCCGCGCAAATGAGCGCAGACCTGGTTTTAAGTGCTTAAAAGTGCCTTTATGGCACTTTGATTGACAGGTCCTGTACTCATTTTGAAAGTCTGGAAAGAAAAATAAATTCCTACTGCCAGTCTTGAACCCAGGACCTTGGTAACATTAGTCTGTATGACCTATCATTAAGCCATGACTGCCATACAAGAACATAGTGCTAAAATAAATATAACATGTAATAGTAGGAATCAATATAAAGGCAATATAGGAGGTGTACTACCCAATACATTTCAGGTAGAGTTTTAATGGTCAAATTACTGGATTCCCACACTAGTTCAGTGTTAACAGAAACAGCCCTACTAATTGTTCGCTTGTACATAATAATGTAAGGTAATGTACACATAAGAAGATATGTAAATGTACACATACATATATATAAATATATAGTAATACATATGAAATATAGTCTTAGGTGTCAGTATCCATACACACTCACTACAGGAGACAGTGAAGATAAATGTAGCAGCCAGAATCTACAACACAGCCTGACCCCTCTGAGACCCACTAACCCTTTTAACTGCTTAAAGGTGGCTTCAGCACTTTGATTGACAGGTCCTGTACTCATTTTGAAGGTTTGGAAAGAAAAATAAAGTCCCACTGCCAGTCTCAAACCCAGGACCTTGGTAACATTAGGCTGCATGACCTACCACTAAGCCATGACTACCACATGAGATCATCGTGCTAAAATAAATATAACATGTAATAGTAGGAATCAATATAAAGGCAATATAGGAGGTGTACTACCCAATGCATTTCAGGTAGAGTTTTAATGGCCGAATTACTGGATTCCCACACTAGTTCTGTGTTAACAGAAACAGCCCTAGTAATTGTTCACTTGTACATAATAATGTAAGGTAATGTACACATAAGAAGGTATGTAAATGTACACATACATATATATAAATATATAGTAATACATATGAAATATAGTCGTAGGTGTCAGTATCCATACACACTCACTACAGGAGACAGTGAAGATAAATGCAGCAGCCAGAATCTGCAACACAGCCTGACTCCTGTGAGACCTACTAACCCCTTAACTGCTGGAAGGTGCCTCCAGCACTTTGATTGATAGACCCTGTACTCGATTTGAAAGCAAAATACAAGCATACTAGTAGGCCCTACCACAAGACCATTGTAACACTAGTCTGTATGACCTACCAGCAAGACATGACTCTCATACAGGAATATAGTGCTAAATAAGTGGAACATGTAATAGTAGGAATGAAGATAAAGGCAATATAGTATGTGTACTACCCTAAGCATGTCAGACAGACCTTCACTGTCCCAATTACTGGATTCCCATACTAGTGTGTGTTACCAGAAACAGCCCTGAAAATTGTTAGCTTGTACCCAATATTGTCAGCTAATGTACATATATGACAGTATGTATATGTACACATATGTATATATAGCAATACATAATAAATATAGTTGTGGGTGTCAGTATGCATACACACTCACTACAGGGAACAGATGGAAGAAATGCAGCAACCTGAATTCACAACACAGCATGAAGCATGAGAGATGTACTAACCTTCACACTCAAAGAACATTTTCCAACAGCATACCAGCATGGTCCACGCCCTTACAATCTGAAAGGGCAACGCCTATCTCACATACCTTTTTATAGCACTGTCCTGAAATCACAGTGAGACATGCAATCAGTACACAACTGGCTGTATGCAATTAGCCAATGCTGCCTTACAATTGGTGCAGAGGCCATCACATGGGCCTATGCAGATACCTACAAAAGCATTCAGTACCCACACTCCACACATGCAATACAATCATTGCACAAACCTGAGAAAGAGAGAGAGAGAGAGAAACAGAAATACGAAAATAAACAGACTGACAGCAGCAAAACCTGCAGCAGCAGCAGAAAACTGCAAGCAGCAAGCAGCATCACTGATACAGCAACAGCTGCCACAAACACAGGTAATGCAAAGTAGCAGGTAAATACTGTGTTTACTGTGACACCTCCAAATGTATCATAGTTCACTATCTATAGGTATGTCCATGAGATAGGTTGTGTGTACATAGTCCTGAAATATATACATATGTAATATTGCTGTACATGTTGCCCATACTTAAAACTTCCATAGCTTAGAACACAAGGCCAGTTGTGCATATGATGCAGTAGTTACCAGGGTCAGTAGAGGTTACTCCTCATTGGTGTGGGACCACTGTGTATGTATGACACTGTTCAGGTACATATCCCGTAGTATGGCCAGGGATTAATATCAGTCTGTCATGTGGTGCTATGTCCTCCAGGGGTGAATGTAGCACACATCCAGGGATACCATTTCGTATCAGTCATGCTATGTGTTCTGCAATGATGAGGGTGGCTCTCACCTGGACATGTGAGAGAATAGGGAGGTTACAGTCATCTGGGATAACTAATACCACATGTGTAGGAGAATGGGGGGGGGGTACCTGCACCTAAACTGTCTGCAACAATGTTGCCAATATCTGTGCATTTGGTGAATGTGAAGCATCTTAACACTGCTGACCACAGATGCCTTGCCGTCATGTGAATCTGCCCTGTGCTGCAGTAGCCTCCTACTATTGTTATACAATATGCCTGTATCTGTAGTCCACTGGACAGGATTAATAAGTGGTGTGCAGTTGTTCTGGGTTAGATATGTGTGTGCACAGTACATGCAGTATGTGGGATGTCTGTGGTAAGCATATGCAAAGGGGCCGGCGGTGTGTGTTGTTGCCTCCAGTGGCCCAATGGGCTGCATGGATAGCATCACTGTCATAACTAGTGAATAACTGTGTAATTACATGCATACATAGCAAGGTAGTGTACTGTGCTTGTGGTGTTGTTCGGATATGTATATCCAGGCTGAGTAATGTGTGTCCACATCACAGGGTTGGATGGCAACACACATCCAGTATGTAGGGATGAACACCCAGAGTGTGTCAGACGTGTTGCCTGTGCAGACATATCTGGCCATTACCTGTGCATCCCCCACAACACACACACATGCAACATATGGCAGAAGTACTATAGCAGTACACACATGTTCATAGGCTCATACTAGGCTATTTGCCCTAGGGCACTGGTAAGCCTAGTAGAATGTGTTTGTCTTCCGCCACCCAATTACAAGTTATGCTGCTATGCCCTTGTCCGACGTTAGTATACTGTGCCTCTGTCTAACAGTGACATAGAAGTGATACCTGGGGTACAACTATGATCTCCATCCACTCATCCAGATTCCTATGGAAGAGAGTCAATGAGGGACTCTGCCTAACCTGTAGTGTGAGCTCATTACAGAGTGAAGGGAGCCTCTTGGTTAGGAATATGCCCCTCCAGCATGTCCATGTATGTCAGTGCTGAGGTCCAGGTCTCCTGAGCATGTGGCTGTATGGGACTCTGATTGCCTGAGGTGCAGCATGTTCATTACCGCTGGGTAGGACATGGCTGTATATGGCACACACAGATTGCCTCTCAACAGGCAGTATGCCACAGAGTCCAGCTGGATCTCCTTTACCTGGGCAGCATATGACATCTGTTTGAGCCATTGCATCCTCTTCATGAGGTACTGTTGTCCTGTACCAGTTGCTGTAGGTGTCTGGTTAGGTACATCCCAAAAGGTGCATTGTACACAATTATAGGCCTGATGATGGATGAGTAAAGAGGCACAATGACCTCCCCTGCCATACATGTGAATCCCTCATGATTAGCTGGGCTATATAACATGTCTTTCAATCCACGTTGGCCATGTGGTTGACAAATGACAGACCGCTACCATGTTTCTTCCCCAGGTCCCCAACTATGTCTTCTGTACTCAATGGCCTAACACCTATGTTGTACTTTGCCACCAATGTGGAGGCGTGGGAATCTGCATTGAATACTGATACTCCCCCTCCCTTGTTCAAGTGTTGGGGCCGACAAGAATGGTAACAGCTATAACTTGGTAGTACTGGTGTGCTCCTGTGAAACCTGAAACAGGTTTATGTTAATGCATAGATATCGATGTCCAGAATGCTAAGTAGCGTTTTGAGTGCATGCATCCTGAGGTCTAGACTTCCGGTGTTGAGTAGCATCACTCTTACTTCCTCATCCTTTGTGATACAAATGGATGTGGGTTTGCCTTATGAGCCTTGCCCAATACAGGCACTATGGGTGTAGCAAGAGGCTCCGCCAAATTCCAATAGGACAGGGGTGACAGGTGCAAGCTGTCCCTAGCAAAGCATACCACCCCAAGATGGCAGGCATTGGCACACCTGTGAATGACACCAGTATGTCAGTCAATTGATGGAAGGGATCATCGTGCCTTGATATTGTGGCATTGTACTTGGTGTGGGTAGGGTGCTACTCAAGGTCAGGGTCAAACTGTCTTGGGCTACGTGCTTAGAGAGCTCTGTACTGTCTCATGTCATGTAGTCCAGGGAGGTATGTGTCAGGTCATTCACAACACCATGGACATTGACTGAGTCATACCTGTACTTGCCTTGGGGTTACCTGAGTGTTTGTGTTATGTGGCAGGTCATAGTGCCCGACAGGCTGCACACCGTTACCCTCACCTCGTTAAGCCTGGTGAACGTGATGTTAGTGTGCCTGATGATAGAGGCACCTAGTACAGGTGTATGAGGTGTGTTGTTTACTGTTAATGGCTGTGAGTGTTCAGCACATTGGCTTTGTGTGATATGTGTTGCACGTGTTCGTTTCCATTGTAGTGGTTGCCTGACTGTCTGCTTAGGAGGTCTCTGCTGCGCAGGCAGACCCGTAGTCCGAGCCTACAAGTATGTTCATGTGTGATCATGTGTTAGTTCTGCTGTCGTGGTAGGTCTATGTGAGACTGGAAGTGTAGTGAGTGTGGTTTCCCTCGCCACCTGACTGGTTATGGCGGTATTGAGTGGACAGAGCCTAGCCTCCAGTTTGGTATATGGTTGCATCACTCACATGACTTTGAATTTGTTGTTAGGAGGAGGGGGTTGTCTGTGTACATGCAGCTGTTCTAACATTGTCTCTGGAGTACCACACTCACCAGCTGGACTGGGGAGGGAACTGACAACTGACCTCTGGACATGCTAGAATACTATTGTGAATTCCATAATAATTGAAAACAAGGTCCAGTGGGGAGTGAGGGTGTACTGATATTACCTACAACTGCTGACTGATATAAAAGCATCAGTGAGCAAGTGCCAGGTAACCTAAGTGCAATGTGTCACAATTAAGTAAATGCAACAATGACAAGCAGTCACTTGCTGTCATGTGTAACATGGAAATACGTACAGTAAGCAATGCAGATATCAGTAGTGAGTCACAGACGTGTTGAGAAGCTGTGTATTATGTGGAAGTAGCATACCAGTGAAATAACAAGCTAACAAATAACAAGCATATAAACAAAGGTAGATCCAGGAGGCCTGGATGTAGTGTTTGCTGCAGCAAACAAAGTGTAGCAATGTCAGTAAGATACAGCTCAGATATGCAGGCACTATAAACCTGAAACCAGATGTCCCCAGCTATGAATGGCAGAGTACAGCCTATTGTCACACACAGTGCAGACCACAAACCTTGTTAATGTTAAATAACTGGCCTGAAGGCCAACTGCCTATACCAGAACTAATACACTTGTACACTGGGCCCTCAATCAGCAGTTCCCAACTTCAATGGATGAAAGATATGTGTCCTGCCACCACAGTGCTTGCCACAAACCTCCCTAATGTAAAACAACTGGTCTGAAGGCCAAGTGCTTAGTCCAAATGACTTAGAATGATAGCTACACTGTAATCAAGTTACAACCAAGCAGTAATAAGTACAATTTAATACTCCCTGTATAGAATGTGTAACATGTATTGCTGAGATACTATGCTGATAACCTGTTTGTGTACCTTTCCAGATCAACATGGCTCCAAAAAGGAACCCAGCATATTCTGCTGCAGAGGATGACGTGATTCACCAGAGCCTGGTGCGTGACTATGCCATCCTGTTCTCACGCACCACCCAGAATCAGCAGGAGAGGTCTGCACTGTGGCAAAACCTAGTTAGCAGGATAAATGATGTTGGCATGCATGATAGGACATATGAGCAGGTGAGACATCACTGCAGTGATTTGATTAGAAATGTCCGCCAGCATGCTGCAGATATCCGCAGGCAACAGGTTGCCACAGGTGGGGGGGTGGCCACACATCCCCCCCTCACCAGACAGGAGGGGCTACTGCTAAGTGTTGTGGATCCAGCCCCAGAACAACAACAGCAACAGTCATGCATCATGATGGAGGTTGGATCCACACAGCAGCAAGACACCGAGCGTGCAGGTAAGATGCCATATTTATTTATTGTTATTACTTTTACATTTGTTGACCAAGATAGTCTAGCTAGATATATGTCCACTTTCAGTAGAGGCCTGGGGAGAAAAGCTCCACACATAACATAATAAAGGCAGACAGACAAGCTGTTAATACAGACAGCCAACATAATAGAAATATACACCAGCCTGTTAATTAAATCAACATACATTTAAGGAACTCAAACAGTTTAGAGTCATACACAATGTACTGTCGGTTTCAAAGCAATTCTACCTAAAGCATAACGGTTATTCAATAAGGCAAAAGCCATATAGATAATACTTAGGGCTCAGAAGGGTAGAGAAGTAGAAGGAGTATGAAAGATAAAATAATAGGGAAGAAGCAGGAGTCAAGAAGGGAAGTGAGGAAAAGAAGGAAGACAGTCAAGAGGAGGTGGGAGGGATGGAGAAGTAGGTCAGAGCATAGAAGGACATCAAGGTGAAAGAAACAGGGAAGAAGCTAGTTTCTATGCACAATGAGGGGTTAAAGGTAAAGAGAGGGTTGGGAGAGGGACGTTAGCCTGGAGTCCAACAAAAACAAAGCCAGTGGTTTTGGAAGTACAGTTTGAGTTGTCGTTTGAAGAGAGGTAAGGGTGAGATTAGAGTTAACTCCTGGTATGTACATATGACTGTTCTGTACACTGTTACTTCATGCACGCATAAGGTGTGCATGTGGTATGTATATGTCATCATGATATGTAATTGTGCATGTGTGATACAGACATTATGAGCAGCTGATGTGTATAAGGGAACTAGTGTACTACTGTACTGTATCATGTGCAAAACAAATGGCACACTTGTGCCCACTGACATTACTCTCTTCACACTTCCAGGTCCCTCCCATCTAGCAACGAGGCAGGCCATACATGCTGGTGAGTGTTTTTAACATTACCTGAAAAGCAATTTATAATACTAGTAAGAGTAGTGTAACTCTGTAGTAGACATGCTGGTGAGTGTGTTAAAAATACCTGTAATACCCAGTTGTACTAAATTAAGAGTAGTCTAACACGGTACTGATGTGTGTGTTTACTGTGGGGTGTGCATGTGTGCGAGTGTGCCTGTGCCCATGTGTGCATGTGTGTTAGTGTCCATGAGTGCATGTGTCCATTTCTGAATGTGTGCATTAGTATTGAAGTGCATCTCTGTCAAATATGTGTTGAGACTGTAATCTGTGTTCCCTGTTTTCCTCCCGTAGGTTCTGGTGCTGCTCTGGTGACCTGCAGCAGGGAACCTGAATCTTGTGCCCCAGGTACTGATGATGATGAAATGTCTGTATTAGTGCAGGAAGGTGTGTCTGGGTCCACCATTTTCAGCCAATTGACAGTACACAGCTGTCAACCCCGTCAATGCACACAGTCATCCTGCCGTTACATCCTTTGTCACCATTGTCCCTAGGTGATGGACAGTCTGCAGTGGACATAGATCAGGGTAATGTGGTACCTGTGGTACATGCATCCCCACAAGGCAGCCATGAGCAGGGTCCTCCAATGGTACCACGCAGACAGTCGCCCATGGGTTCTCATGGCGGCATCCGTGGCCGTACTGCCTCTGGCCAACGTGCCCAAGGAGGTATGTCAACCTCCACTATGTTTTGAACTGTCATGCAGGCACAGGCACGTATGGAAAGGTACACCAGACAGGGTCTGAGGGAGCTGAGAGCATGTCGCACAGCCATGACAGATGGCATGCGTGACGTTGCGAATGCTATCTGTAACTTCACAGATGTCGTTGACAGACGTTGTGGGGGCATAGAACAGCTGCTCCACAACCAGATGTCCATGGGCCAGGGCGATGGTGTGCATTTGCGATGTCGACGTGGCTGTATGCCAGCAACAGCACCAGCTGGCAGTGGCCATGGACGACAACAGGCCCACTCACACACCTCAAGTGCCAGCACCAGCCCCAGCAATGCTGGGTCTGAGCTGTCATCAGGACGCCCCAGGAGACCATGTGCACGTGGCTCTGGACAGTCCCAACAGGGAACTGTGTCCAGTCAACACACCCCTGCTTCTGACGACAGTACCCAGTCTGGGTTAGTACCGGATACGGCCCGTAGCACCCCTGCCAGGCACAGGTACCGTGTCCGTGTCCGTGCCCACAGACACTGATCTGGATGACCTGACAGGTGCAGTCTGTGGCTGTCCACAAAACCCTGTACAAGGCAGCCATTATGTGGGACTGTGTGCGTGCTTACACACATGCAGAAACCTAACAACTAGGGCAAACACATACACACACACACTGCACCAACACTGGTCCACCCTGTACTGCTGCCCCCCACAAACACACATACACACACATGTCAATTGGTGTCACCAGTGGCTGGCTTGGGCATACCTAACAAACACCCTGTGCATATGATGACACTGTGCCACCTCCTGCATACTACAACATTGGTGCAGGAAAAGGTAAACACGTTGCTGATGCACAGGGTGACTACATAGATGTGTATAAGTAGTAACATGTTTGTAACTGTTCACTGTTCCAGTATGATTGTGTGTATATCCCAGCAGTCCTGCTGCAGTAACTGTATGAATGTCCTCAATTATCTGCACCCATACTACTTACCAAAGTGTACCAGCTGCACACCATCACATGCTAACATTGACCATGGGAATGCGCATCATGTGCTGTTATGTAGAATCAGTTATATGTATCTGTTCTGTCACACATGCATTTATACACACCCTGCTACCCACACACATGCACACGCTCACCTGCCATTCCCATTATTTATTACCCTACATGAGTAGCTGTCGATACATGACAGGTACACATTTGAGAAGTGCACTATGTTGTTTACTACTGACTTCCTCTTCTCTCCCTATACTCACAGGGTGCAGGCAACCACATCAGTTCAAAGATGTAATGTGCATCAGGTGCTGTGGTACCCTGATTGCCACATCAAACATGTTTCCCATACGGAAATGCACACACAGACACATCCCACATCCACACACTTGCCACATTCAGGCTTCAAAACACTATCTAGGTATATTCTGGTACATGTGCATGTTACAGTAGCATGTAACACTATACTGAGTACTGGCAGTTGTCTGTTGTCATGTTGTTTGTATAGAATAAAAGAATTGTTTGATTATCCTACTTTGTTTTGTGGACATTACTTGAAGAAGTGTTACCTTACAGGTGTTATTGGTACCACCACCT
This sequence comes from Protopterus annectens, assembly GCF_019279795.1. Taxonomy (NCBI): domain Eukaryota; kingdom Metazoa; phylum Chordata; order Ceratodontiformes; family Protopteridae; genus Protopterus; species Protopterus annectens. The sequence continues at coordinate 1,548,615,577 of NC_056731.1, read as the reverse complement.
CCTCTTTTGTAGTTTTGTTTGTATAGGGTGCTGGCAACATCACTGCTTGTTAAGGGTAATGAGCACCCTCCAGTGCAAAGCCCCATGTGGTAAAAGCCACATCCCACCCCCATCATTGTGCACACACACTAACCTCACCCACAGTAAAACACATACTTTCCATTTGCAAGATTCAAACCCATACCTAACTGTGTTATGACAGTAGAAACAGACACATTAGCAGAGTGTGCTATTTGCAGTAGTTGGGGAATTCCTTTCTAATGCTGTACTTAGAGGGTGCTGACATCATCTGTGTGTAGGAGGAGGGATGTGCACCATGTAGTGTGTTCTCCCAGTTGGCAAAAGGCACTTATCCCTCCCAGCATAGTGCACACACATAAACCCCACTCATACTAACACACATACATTCCCTTTGCAGGATTCAAACCCCTACCTAACTATGTTATGACACTGGAGGAAGACGCATTAGCAGAGCGCGCTTTGCAAATTACTGGAGGACTTTAATACAGGTAATATAGTTATAGAGTACTGACATCATCAGTGTTTCAAAAGGGGGATCTGCATCCTGTACTGTACTGTCACAGTTGCTAATAGGGGCATTTCCCACACACACATCGATGTGTTCGAGGTTTGCATATGTGGGGGATCCAGTACTCCAGTGTGATTAGTATATGGTTTGATTGCAACAATGAGGGATATACTCCCAGTGGTGAGCATTTTGTACTCATGTTTGTGATGATCAGGTCTAGTATATCTGCCCCTCTTGTGGGAAGGTTGGTTACCTGTTCCATAGCTAAAGAATGTCTGATCTATGGGAACCCTAGAGCTTGGGTATTGTGGCTTGTGTAATGTTCACAGTCTATGTTTGGGTAGCTGATGTCACCCAGTATGATGGTGTTTGCAGAGAAATCTATACTCTCCTGTGTCAGCATGAAGGCTGTGTGGGAGTCCTGAGTTTGAGAGGGTGCTGTAAGAGCTCCTGTGTGTCTCTTTCCATGTGGTCCAGGGAGGTACATCTCAGGTTGTTTGCAACAGCATGGACAATGACTGCCTCATAGTTGTACTTGCTGTGGAGTGACCTGTGTGCTTGTGTTATGTGGCACATTCTATCACCTGACAGGTAGCTAAATGTGACCCTCACCTTGCTCAGTCTGGAGGGCGGCACGTCTGTCAACAGCTCATGTCAAGCAAGTTCACACCCCTCATAAATGATGTGGAAACCTTCAAAGGCCCCAGGCCTGTTGAAAATATGGACCAGACTGCAGATACCTGTATAAAGGCATTCTATGGACACATTCAGGAATGCATGGATCATGACACCACATATGAAAGCATGACCCAATTCTCCAAAGGCAGATGTCCTGGGTGCCGGACACCAGCCATACACACACTATACAATAGAAGGATGACGCCACTACATGATACAACAACCTCCCAAAATGTGAAGGCACCACTGATGAGTATTGGAAGACAACTACAGGCACCCATACGATTGTCTAAGGCCATCTTTGAGAGAAGATTCCACAAGCCACTGAGGATAATCACAAGGCTGTCTGTAGTTATGTTAGGAACCTGGGTGGTACTACCCAGATATGCTCAGAGGTAATCCAAGATGTCACACAAAATACAAAACACACAAACATTGCCATCATCCTAGTGGACAGGTTCACTGCTGCCTTCTCCCCCCCACTACACCGAAAGGGCAAATATGTCTTGCGGCAGAGTGCTGCCCCCCCTGACATCACAGATGCTCGGGTAAGAGATGCCCTTCCCAAAGCAATAAACACTGCATCAATGGGACCAGACAGTGTCCCAGGCTGTGTCCTACATGAACCACAAGAAGAGCTACACCCAGACATAACACCACTGTTCAATCCCAGACTTACTACGCGATATGTGGCCAGAGAGTGGCATACAGCAACAGTGGTCCCTCTACATTCAGGTGGTGCCTTCACGGATCCTGGACACTATTCGCCCCATATGTCTGACTAGCTTTGTCTGCAAAGCTATGGCAAGGATCATCATGAACCTCACATATCTAGATATTGTGTACCTACAGACATGTCACCATACACAGTTTGGCTTTGTTAATGGCAGATCCTGCCTCTCAAACCTGTTTGATTTCTTTGGAACAGTCACCAAGGCCACTGTCAAGGGGAAGGAGGTCTACACAGCCTACCTGGACCTTGCATAAGCCTTTGATACCATACCCCACTTGTGCATTCTAGGGAAGCTCACCAGTGTACATATTAACCCCTATGTCACTATGGTTATTGCACAGTGGCTCAAGGGCAGAACACACATGGCTAGACTTGCTGGAGCCATGTCAGCCTCCAACCTGGTACAAGTGGTGTCCCACAAGGCTCAGCCCTGGGAGCTGTCATGTTCATTATATATTTATCATAGGTACAGGCCAGCATGGAAGTACTGTGGCTGAACAAGTCGCAGGTGACTGCAAACCGGACGCCATAATCAACTCTCCAGCTAACACACGCATCCTCCAAAAGGGCCTCTTGCAAACACATGACTTGTGCCACAGCCATGGCCTCAAGGTGAATGACAGAAAGCATATAGTCATCCCCTTTGTCAAACACAAAGTGACCACAAAGTACCACATATGTGTTAATCCATTAAGTGCAGATGAAGGAATTATGGACCTTGGGATACACAGGTTGATAGCATTCTACCATTTGACAACAACATGGACAAAGTGGTTATGTAAGCATGTTATATGGGCCACATCATCATGATGGGATCCACATGTAGATCAGGGGAGGACATTGTGCCCCTTTACTCATCCCTCATCATGCCCGTAAATGACTATGATGAACCTGTCGGCATGCACCTTACCAGACACCTGCAGCAACTGCAGATAACACATACGTACCTTGACAGGAGGATCAAAGGGCTCAAACAGATGCCACATACTGACTGGTTAAAGAAACAGCAGCTCTACTCAGTGGCATACTGCCTCTCCATAGGCAATCTGTGCCTGACATATAAAGCCATGTCAAACCCTCACTTAATGGCCATGCTGCACCTAAGAATATCCAGATCCCATCAGGATACACGCTGGAAAGACTTGAACCTCAGGAGTGATATACATAGGACATGCTGGAGGGGCACATTCACAACTCAGAGGCTCCCTTCATTCCTGAATATTATCCCAATAGAGGTTAGGCAGAGTGACTCAGTGACTATCTTCAAGAGTGATATTAATGACTGGATGTGACATTGTAGGGTTACCCTGGGTATCACTTATGTGTCACTGTGAGACAGAGGCACAGTATGCTAACCTTGGAAAAGGGCATAGCAAGACAGATTTACAATGCATGTTGAAAGCCACACACATTCTGGCTAGGTGGATACATGCCCTGGGCAAACATCCCTGTATGAACCTATGGACCTATGTATCTTGTTCACCATTGGCCCTATGTGCTGTTAATCACCAATGCAATCTCAATACTATGGTAGCATGTGCAAAGGTCAGTTGTCAGTCACCTCTATGGTACAGTTGTGGGATATGTGTGTCATGTAGTAATGTCACAGCTGCCACATGTACACAGTCAACCCTATCCCCTACCCATGGATGTACGACACATGTATGAGATGGAATCACATGGCCAAACTGTGGACTAAGCACTCTGAACCCAGTACTGGCATAACCTGTCTGGTGGCATGAAATACTACAGTGACAGCAATACCAATCTGATGTGGACCTACACGGACAGCAATACAAGCATGGAAACACACCGGGTCAGTTGTGGAGCCTAAGGATAGCATCCTGCATGACTGGCAGACATCTCTGCAGCTGGCACACAGGCATACATTAGGCCTGCACACAGCACACATAACACATAGCACACAAATCCTGTGTGTCAAACAAGCACAGTCTGTACAGCTATACAACACTACTGCTGCAGTTGTGTTAGGTACTGTTATTATCCAGTACAGTGAGAACATGCTCACCAGGCTGGACAATGTGTAGGTCACAGTGATATGCTCATGGGGCACTGTGGTCCACCACATAACACAAACATACAGGTCAGTCAGATGCATGGACACATATGACTCAGTCATTGTCCATGCCACCACAGCTGATGTGGGATGTCCCTCACTGGGATACAAGATAGGGAACATGGAAGGGATCACTGAGCAAGTGACACAGGCTGGTAGACCCCTGACCTTGGTTGGCATCAGACCCTCACCAGGGATTCTGACATATTACTGAATGCTAATGAATTAGTGTAGCTACAACACCCTAGCTGAATGGTTCTTAGCATGCAGTCACTGCATTGCTATGGAATAACGTCTTACCACTCCCACAACAGGTGGAAACATGCAGCACCTGTACATCAACAACATGTAGACTATATGCCCCAGACCAGGTGTGTATCCCTCACTACTAGGCTGATAGCATCTACATCTCACACTGTATATACACATCCCACATGCAGCACCTGCACAGAAGACCACAGTCATAATGTTACCCTGTGCAAATACCATGTATTCACATGTGGCAGGCATCACACATGGTAACTATTGAAGGTCACAGGTACATATGTGTATTTGGCACACACATACATCATGTGTGCATTGCCATAACTGGTTTAATCAATGTCATGCATTATTGTGAGGGACAACCCGCACACATGGGCATTCTGTGTGGGCAAAACACACGTGGCATGTCTGTAATCAAAAGCCATACATAATTGTGATATCGTTTAGAAAGGGGTATGTGCATCCTGTAGTGTGTTTTCCCAGTTGCCAAAAGGGATATTTCAGTTATGCATACTTACCCCCCCGCCTTCACACACACATGCTGGATTCAAACCCCTACCTAACTATGTTATGACACCAGAGACGGACACATTAGCACAGCGCGCTATTCGCATTAGTGGGAGATTTCCTTTACCCTGATATACTTATAGGGTGCTGACATCATCAGAGTTTAGAAAGTGGAATGAGCATCCTGTGGTGTGTTTTCCGCCAAAAGGGATGTTTTTTGTATACACACACTTACCCCCCTTCACACACACTTGCCACTTGCTGGATTCAACTCCCTACCTAACTATGTTATGACACTAAAGACAGACGCATTAGCACAGCGCACTATTTGCATTACTGGGAGATTTTCTTTCACATGATATACTTATAGGGTGCTGACATCATCAGAGTTTAGACAGTGGAATGAGCATCCTGTGGTGTGTTTTCCCAGTTGCCAAAATGGATGTTGTTTTCATACACACTTACATTCCTTCACACACACTTGCCACTTGCTGGATTCAAACCCCTACCTAACTATGTTATGACACTAGAGACAGATGCAGTAGCACAGCGTGTTATTCGCATTACTGGGAAATTCCCTTTCCCATGATATACTTATAGGGTGCTGACATCATCAGAGTTTAGAAAGTGGAATGAGCATCCTGTGGTGTGTTTTCCCAGTTGCCAAAAGGGATGCTCCTTTCATACACACACACTTGCCAGATTCAAACCCCTACCTAACTATATTATGACACCAGAGATGGACACAGTAGCAGAGCGTGCTATTCAGATTACTGAGAGACTCCTTTACTCCTGATATACATATAGGGTGCTTACATGATCAGTGTCTAGAAAGGGGAATGAGCATCCTCTGGTGTGTTTTCACAGTTGCTAGGAGTAACATTTGGACGAAGTGTGTGAGCATGCCCAGTTCAGCCTCCCCATGGCATGTTGTGTGAAAGATGTCTCATTTATCTAAGTGCGTGAGCATGCCCAGTGTGGGCTTTCCATATGTTGAACTCTGCAGCCCATCACATTTGTGGATGAGTGTGACCTTCAACAAATACCTCCAGTTTATGGTTGTGTGTTCTGTGCCATGTTGTGTAGTTACTGTCCAAATGCTTTTTGTGTGAACACAACAGGGAGTATACTGTGCCTGCAGGTTTTGCATGGGATACTTTGCACACAATTGTCAACATCCGTTCATACTGACCTAACACTGTAGTACTATATAGTGTAGCGGTTCAGTACTTTAACTGTGGTGGTCAGTATCCTGGGCTTTAGTCCTATCACTGCTTTACATTTCCATAGCGTGCACAACAGCCTGGTTAGGGTCCAGTTGTGCACATCTGCACAAAGGCGGTGCCTCTACAGACCATGGTAATTACTGCCCCATAAGCTTAACAAGTCTAGTCTGCAAAGCTATGGAGAGGATCATAACTGAGCTCATAAACAAAGATATAGGGGACATGCAGACATTGTACCCATCCCATTTTGGCTTGGTCAAGGGCAGATCATGCCTTTTGTACTGGGTTGACATCTTCAAAACGGTCACTTAGGCCATTGTTGGGGAAAGGCAGTCCATACAGCCTACCTTGGCCTTGCAAACACTTTCAACACAATACCCCACTCAGGTATTGTGGAAAACCCTAACAACTGAAATGTAAACCCATATGTCACAAGATGGGTTGCAAACTGGCTTAAGGACAGGACCCACAGGGTTAGAGTTGCTGGCACTATGTTAGACTCCAGGCTGGTCACAGGTGGTGTCACACAGGGCTCAGTCCTTGGCCCCTATTGTTTGTCATGTACTTCCCAGAAGTACAGGCCAACATGGGAGGACTTTGGCTGACAATGTTTGCAGATGACTGCACACTGGGCGCCATAGTGGACAGTGCATCAGACACAGATATCCTTCAGAAGGGACTCACGGTAACTGATAGCTGGTGCCAGAGCCATGGCCTGAAGTCACAGTGCACAACATGTGTAGACATACCCTTCAGGTAAGGCAAGGTAACCCCAAGCTACCATATAGGTGGCAATCCTCTAAGCACAGAGGAGGTTATCATGGACCTGGGGATCCAGGTTGACAGTCGCCGTTCTTCTGACACTCACATTGCTAAAGTGGCTAGAGAGACCTTCTACCTTTCCCACCTGATCAGGATGGGATTCACATCCAGATCTAGCGGGTCATTGTTCCCCTGTACTCTTCACTTATCAGACCGGTGATCGAGTAGAATGCCCTATTCTGGATGTATCTCACCCAACATCTGCAGCAATTGGAGACACCCTGAATGTCCCCCACCTAAAGGATCAAGGAACCCCAACAGCTGTCATATGCTGCCAGATTGAAGACACTCCCACTCTATTCACTCACATACCATCTGCTTAGAGGTGACATGTGCCTGACATGCAAGGCCATGTCCAAACATGACGCATTAGCACAGCGCACTATTTGCATTACTGGGAGATTTCCTTTCACATGATATACTTATAGGGTGCTGACATCATCAGAGTTTAGACAGTGGAATGAGCATCCTGTGGTGTGTTTTCCCAGTTGCCAAAAGGGATGTTGTTTTCATACACACTTACACTCCTTCACACACACTTGCCACTTGCTGGATTCAAACCCCTACCTATGTTATGACACTAGAGACAGATGCAGTAGCACAGCGTGTTATTCGCATTACTGGGAAATTCCCTTTCCCATGATATACTTATAGGGTGCTGACATCATCAGAGTTTAGAAAGTGGAATGAGCATCCTGTGGTGTGTTTTCCCAGTTGCCAAAAGGGATGTTCCTTTCATACACACACACTTGCCAGATTCAAACCCCTACCTAACTATATTATGACACTAGAGATGGACACAGTAGCAGAGCGCACTATTCAGATTACTGAGAGACTCCTTTACTCCTGATATACATATAGGGTGCTTACATGATCAGTGTCTAGAAAGGGGAATGAGCATCCTCTGGTGTGTTTTCACAGTTGCTAGGAGTAACATTTGGACCAAGTGTGTGAGCATGCCCAGTTCAGCCTCCCCATGGCATGTTGTGTGAAAGATGTCTCATTTATCTAAGTGCGTGAGCATGCCCAGTGTGGGCTTTCCATATGTTGAACTCTGCAGCCCATCACATTTGTGGATGAGTGTGACCTTCAACAAATACCTCCAGTTTATGGTTGTGTGTTCTGTGCCATGTTGTGTAGTTACTGTCCAAATGCTTTTTGTGTGAACACAACAGGGAGTATACTGTGCCTGCAGGTTTTGCATGGGATACTTTGCACACAATTGTCAACATCCGTTCATACTGACCTAACACTGTAGTACTATATAGTGTAGCGGTTCAGTACTTTAACTGTGGTGGTCAGTATCCTGGGCTTTAGTCCTATCACTGCTTTACATTTCCATAGCGTGCACAACAGCCTGGTTAGGGTCCAGTTGTGCACATCTGCACAAAGGCGGTGCCTCTACAGACCATGGTAATTACTGCCCCATAAGCTTAACAAGTCTAGTCTGCAAAGCTATGGAGAGGATCATAACTGAGCTCATAAACAAAGATATAGGGGACATGCAGACATTGTACCCATCCCATTTTGGCTTGGTCAAGGGCAGATCATGCCTTTTGTACTGGGTTGACATCTTCAAAACGGTCACTTAGGCCATTGTTGGGGAAAGGCAGTCCATACAGCCTACCTTGGCCTTGCAAACACTTTCAACACAATACCCCACTCAGGTATTGTGGAAAACCCTAACAACTGAAATGTAAACCCATATGTCACAAGATGGGTTGCAAACTGGCTTAAGGACAGGACCCACAGGGTTAGAGTTGCTGGCACTATGTTAGACTCCAGGCTGGTCACAGGTGGTGTCACACAGGGCTCAGTCCTTGGCCCCCTATTGTTTGTCATGTACTTCCCAGAAGTACAGGCCAACATGGGAGGACTTTGGCTGACAATGTTTGCAGATGACTGCACACTGGGCGCCATAGTGGACAGTGCATCAGACACAGATATCCTTCAGAAGGGACTCACGGTAACTGATAGCTGGTGCCAGAGCCATGGCCTGAAGTCACAGTGCACAACATGTGTAGACATACCCTTCAGGTAAGGCAAGGTAACCCCAAGCTACCATATAGGTGGCAATCCTCTAAGCACAGAGGAGGTTATCATGGACCTGGGGATCCAGGTTGACAGTCGCCGTTCTTCTGACACTCACATTGCTAAAGTGGCTAGAGAGACCTTCTACCTTTCCCACCTGATCAGGATGGGATTCACATCCAGATCTAGCGGGTCATTGTTCCCCTGTACTCTTCACTTATCAGACCGGTGATCGAGTAGAATGCCCTATTCTGGATGTATCTCACCCAACATCTGCAGCAATTGGAGACACCCTGAATGTCCCCCACCTAAAGGATCAAGGAACCCCAACAGCTGTCATATGCTGCCAGATTGAAGACACTCCCACTCTATTCACTCACATACCATCTGCTTAGAGGTGACATGTGCCTGACATGCAAGGCCATGTCCAAACAGGGATTAATGGACATGCTCCACCTCAGAATCGGCAGATCAACCTGAACCACTAGTGCAAGTGACTTACACCTTAGCAGGGATGTACGTTGGACATGTTGGAGGGATGGAGTTATCACCCGGAGACTCCCTATGCTGTGGAATGCAATCCCAGTCCATGTGAGGCAGAGCACCTTGCTGGCTGTGTTCAAGAGGTATCTTGACCTGTGGATGGAAGGTCATACGTTTAACCCGGGGATCGTCACTGTGTCACTGCTGGAGAGAGGCATGACAAAATAATGGGCACAGTACTGTTTCCATGTAAGGGGTGGTGTACGCCAACAAACTCTGTGCTAGGCTTATACCTGCCTTAGGGAGGATAGCCTAGTATAAACCTATGTACCTATGAACCTATCTGACCATGTTGCATTATGTTCAGATGTGAACTACTTACAACAGCCTCATCCAACATCAGTAGTGTATTCCACAACATGGGTGTACATTGGCAAACTCTACCGATGTGCCCTAGGCCATTTCTAATGCTAGTCGGAGAGTGTGTTTGTCCGTCAACACATTGTAAGTGTAGTTTGCCATGACATATGTCTTGTTTAGTATACTGTGCGTCTGTCTACCTGTGACATAACATTGATACCCAGGGTAAACCTCCCATCTCCCATCCACTCATTAGGATTCCTGTTGAGGGGAATCAATGAGTGTCTCTACGGACAACCTGTACTGGTAGTTTACTCATGCGGGGGTGGCTTCTGTGTTATGGATAATGCAGTACAGCCTGTCCTATGTATGTCAGTGCTGGGGTTCAGGTCCCTCATGTGCATAGCTCCCTGCCATTCAGATTGTACAAGGTGCAGCATGTGCATTGATTCCAGCTTGGACATGGCTTTCTACATCAGGCACAGCTTGCATCTGGGTGGACAGCATGGCAGTGTGTGGAGCTGCACTCTGTTTAATCAGGCGACACATTACATGTGTTCCAGCTCTTTCATACTCCTGGTGAGGTACTGTTGTGGACTTTACAGGTGCTGGATGTGTCTGCATGGGGTACACCCCACAGGGGCTGTTGTGGTCATTTCTAATGCTGATGAAAGATAACTGCAGAACCACGATGACCTCCCCTTAGCTAGATGTCAGAAAGCATGGACCATGCAATCACAAATAAAAACAGGACCCTCTCCACAAAGGGAAAGTGGCCTGTCTGGTGGACCCCAGCCATAAACAAACTGTATGACAGATGAGGGTTACTAATGCAAGACAGAGCTACATCTCCAAAAGGGAAGACAGCTGTGATCAGCACTAGTAGAAAGCTACATTATCTCACAAAGACATGCAAGGTCAACTTGGGGACATAAATCACCAAAGACAATGAAGGTAACCACACTGCTTTCTTCAGTTATGTCAGACACCTGGTTGGGAACCCTCAGATATGCTCAGAGTTGGTACACAACAACATATATTCCAGTGACCTGACAGATATTGGCAACATTCCGGCAGACAGCTTCAGTGCTATTTACCCCCTCCCTCACCCCCACAATAAGATAGTTATCACTGCTGTATGTAACCTCACTGTCATCTTGGATGTCCATGTGAGAGCCGCACTCAGCAAAGACAAGTACACAGTATCAATGGGACCTGCTGGTATCCCCGGTTGCATGCTATGTGAACTCCAGAAGGAGCTGGACCCGTATATACAACTGCTATTTAACCTTAGTCTTGCTACAGGATATGTACCTGAACACTGGCGTACGGCAACAGTGGTCCCACTCCACAAAGGAGATGCCTCCACAGACCATGGCAACTACCACCACACAAGCTTAACCAGCCTTGTCTGCAAAGCTATGGGAAGAGTCATTATGGAGCTCTTACACTGACACATTGCTGACCTACGGACCCTTGTTCTCACCCAGTTCAGCTTTGTACAGGGCAGATCCTGCCTTTTGCACCTAGTTGACTACTATGAAACTGTCAGTAGGGCCATCGATGAGGGCTACGCAGTCCACACAGCCTACCTGCACTTGGCTAAGGCCTGTGACACAATACCCCACTCAGGCATCATAGCCAAGCTCAACAGCTGACATATAACAGCATATGTCACAGGATAGGTTGCAAAATGGCTAAGAAACAGAACCCATAAAGTCAACATTGCAGGTGCCTTGTCAGATTCGAAGCCAGTCACAGGTGGTGTCCCACAAGGATGTGTCCTGGGACCCCTCTTAATTGGTATTTACTTTTCAGATGTGAAAGCAAACATAGGGGGGTTGTGGCTGACAAAGTTTGCAGATGACTGCAACCTAGGCACCATAGTGAATACATCAGCCGGCACACACATCCTACAGAATGCCGTCACAAAGGCGGATAGCTGGTGCCAGACGCATGGCCTGAAACTGAATGCAACTGATGAGTATTCGTCCCCTTTGGGAGGAACAAAGTACCCACAGATCAATACATAGACAGCAACCCACTGAGCACAGAAAACAAATCAGACACCTGGGGACACATGTAGATAGTGACATCTCTTTTGACACCCCTGTTGCCAAAGTGGTTAGGAAGACTTTCTATCTTGCCCACCTTATCATGGAGGGTTTTCCATCCAGATCATAGGAGATCATTGTTCCACTATCCTTCTCCCTTATCAGGCCCATGACTGAATACAAAGCCCCATATGGTATGTACCTCACCCAGCACTTGCAACAGCTGGAGAGACCCCAAAAGTACGTACCATGAAGATCAGGGTTCTTCAACACATGTCATATGCTTCCAGAATAGAGGACATCCAGCTTTATTCAGTGTCATACCGCATACTTACAGGTGACCTATGCCTGACATACAAGACCATGTCCAATCAGGATTTGGTGGACATGCTTCACTGCAAGCAATCCAAATCCACCAGAGCCATGAGAGCTAAAGATTTGAACCTCAGCACATACATGTATAGGACATGCTGGAGGGACAGAGTCATAACTCAGAGGCATCTCACACTCTAGCAGAGTATCCCAGTTCATGTTTGACAGAGTCCCTCACTGACTCTCTTCAGAAGACATCTGGACAACTGCATATGAGACAGAGGCACAGACTAGACAGAGGCACAGTCATGTTATTCAATTACGTCAGGGGGTCATAATGTGTCACTACTAAGTCAGAGGCACAATATTCAGAATCTATTCTGTACACTTATTACCACTATAAGGAGTGGCAATAGCCACATCACTATGGCTAGGCTTATACATGCACTAGGGCAGATAGCCTAGTAGTAAACTATGACACTATGAAACACTGGTGTACGTGTAGGTATTGTCAGTCAACCACTATGATGTGGTTTGGGGGGCTTGATATCTCCCTGTATTCCAACATTGTTTTGTCTATTCCTTCTAGCATGTCTAGGGACCAGTTGCTAGTGTCCTCTCCTGCTCAGCTGGTGAACCTGGGAATATTGAGGCAATGTTACACTTGCCTCATGTACACTGACAACCCTCTCCTTCTCCCATAAAACACACATACATGTGAGAGATGCAACTATATAGCCAAAGTGGAGGCTGAGCTCTCTCAACATAGGACTAGCAAGACCAGAGAGAAGGTGAAGGTAACCACACACATCACAAACCCAGTCTCACATGGCACTATCACAACTTATAATCATACACATAGACACACAAAGACATACTCAGAGGCTCTGATCAGAATTCTACCAAAACGGCAGTGGCCACCACAGCAGACACTCACACAACTGCCTCCACAGGGCACAGCACATGCAACACATTGACCACAGAGTCGGTGTGCCAAACAGTCACAGCCCTTAAGGCCAAGCACAATGCCAGACACACTTGTCATAGGTGACTCCATAGTCAGACACACTGACGTCCAGCTCACCAGATCGAGTACGGAGGAGGTCACAGTAAGCTGCCTATCAGCCACTGGAATCCACCACATAATGCAAGCACTCAGGTCACTCCACTGCAAGTACAAGTCTGACCCAGTCATTATCCATGCTGGTGTGAACGACCTGAGATGTACCTCCCTGGACTACATGGAAAGAGACATAGAGGATCCCTCTGATTATGTAGGCCAGGCAGGTATGACCCTGACCTTGAGCAGTATCCTACCTTCACCAAGTATGATGCCACATAAACAGAGACAAGATGATCAGCTGTAATAATTTGCTTAAACTATGGTGTCATTCAAAGGGGGTCCAATGTCTGTCTGCCTGGGATGACATGCTGGACAGGCCACGCTGATTTGCAAGGGATGGCTTGCACCTGTCACCCCTGGACTTCCGGATTTCGGCTGATGCTCTTGCCACCCCCATTGTGCCTTTTTTATACAAGATTCAGATTCTACACCTACCACCCTAGAACACAGTAAAGGAAAGACACTAAGGGTAATGCTGCTCAATGCCAGAGGTCTCAACCTCAAGCTGCACACACTCGATGCCCTTCTCAGTATGTAGCACATTGATGTCTGTACTGTGCCTGACACCTGGTTCACAGCTTCCGACAGCACCCCGGCACTATCGGGTGTTACCTCATGTCATGCATTCCGGCACCAGAATCCGGACAACACCAAGAAAGGAGGGTGGGTGTCCATATTCATCAATGACACCCTCACCTCAAGGTTGGTGGCAACACACGATGCATCGGAGACCATCCAGGTGCCAGTAACCGTAGGCAAGACTGCTCTGCAGTTTGTAGCATGTTACATGCCACCCTCTCAAACTCAGGTACCTCACACAGCTGTCCTGCAAACACTGAAGGGGATAAATGTATCTCCAAACACCATCCTACTGGGTAATTCCAACTATCCAAATATAAACTGGGATCACTAATCAAGCCACAACAGTCTAACACAAAGGTTCCAGGAGTTCATACACTCACATGCCATGGAACAACTGGTCACCATCCCCACAAGTGGAGACAACATACTAGAACTCATCATCACGAACATGGGGTCACACTGTTCAACACCAGAAGTATACTCATCATTGGTGAGATCAGATCATGGACTAATCTCAGTGGGAGTCCACATCCCACCCACACCCCAGATAGAAAAACAAACAGTGAAGACCTTCTCGAATGCTGACTTCACATTTCTAAGGACTGGAGTGGTCTCTTTCAAAGCCCCCAAGCCAGCGGACACCATTATCCAAGCCACTGTATCACTTACAAATTCCTTCTACCAGCACCTCCAGGACTGCATGGATCAGGCAATCCCAAACAAAACAAAGACTCTTTGTACCACAGGCAAGCATCCAGTCTGGTGGACCCTAGCCATAAACAAGCTCTACAACAAAAGGAAGGAGCTACTACAAGATAGAGCGAAATCCGTAGAAGGGAAGACACCCCTGCTCATTGTGAGTAAAACACTGGGTTCCCCATACAATTATCCAAGGCGAGTTTTGACAGTAAACCCACTCAGGACTCAAGGGACAATCATGAGGCCTTTTTTACCTATGTTTGAAACCTGGGAGGGAACTCTCAGATATGCTCAGAATTAGTTCAGAATGATGTAAATATCACTGAACCTACAGACATTGCCAACATACTGGCTGACAGGTTCAGTGCAGATTTCTCCCCCCCTCCCCCCAACTGGAGGAGTATCTACACCAGAGGATTGTAGCCCCCCCAAACATCTCCAATGCTGGGGTGAGAACTGCTCTATCCAAGGTGGAAAGCACTTTATCCATGGGACCAGATGGTGTCCCCAGTTGTGTGCTCCATGAACTCAATGAGTAATTACGCCCGCAGTTAGGGCAGCTGTTTAATCTTAGCCTCACCTCAGGATATGTGCCCAAGGAGTGGCATACGGCAATGGTGGACCCACTTCACAAAGGGGGTGCCTCCACCAACCCCGGAAACTACTATCTCATCAGCTTGACAAGCCTGTTCTGCTAAGCTATGGAGAGGATCATAATGGGAATAATAAATGAAGACATAGGGGACTTGCAGACATTGGATCCAATCCAGTTTGGCTTTGTCAAGGGCAGATCATGCCTTTTAAACTTGGTTGACTTTTTCAAGACAGTCACCCAGGCCATTGACGTGGGCAAGGCAGTCCACACAGCCTACCTTGACCTGGCAAAGGCTTTCGACACAATACCCCACTCAGGTATCATTGAAAACATCACCAGCTTAATTGTGAACCCATACATCACAGCATGGGTTGCAAACTGGATAAGTGACAGAACACACAGGGTCAAAGTTGCTGGTGCCATGTCACACTCCAGAGCTGTCACAAGTGGTGTCCCACAGGGCGCAGTCCTGGGCCCACATTTGTTCAGCATCTACTTTTCCAAGCACGAGCAAACACAGGAGGATTATGGCTGACAAAGTTTGAAGATGACTGCAAACTGGGAAGCATAGTTGGAAACCCATCTGACACAGACATCCTTCAGAAGGGTCTCATAGACACAGATAACTGGTGCCAGAGCCATGGCCTTACGTTAAACGCTAAACAATGCATAGTCATACCCTTCGGGAACAACAGGGTTACCCCTAGTTCCCATCTAGGTGGCAATCCTCTAAGCACAGAAGAGGTTATCAGGGTCCTGGGCACCCAGGTTGACAGTAATATTTTGTTTGACACTCACGTTGCCAGAGTAGGCCTGGGGCAGTTCCTGCTCTTAGGACAGAGATGCGACCTGGTAGTGTCAGGGTGCTGATGTGGGCTTTGACCCTGTTTTCTATTACAGCACTGATATCTACATTCTCTATACTGTGTGCGTTTACACTGCACGCATTTATACTTCTGGCATTGGGTAGCATTACATCTAGGTTACTATAGCTTGTGGTACCTATGAGGTAGGTTTGTGTTTTTTGTGGTTTATGATTGGTGTGGGTGGATGTTAGTCGGGTCCTCAGGTGTGCATATGGTATATGGTATTACATTACTTAACACATGGCATTCATGCCTCAGGTGGTGCTGCAGGGCTGCCTCTGTCAGATGCACATACTACACTCCCTGTACATGTTTGGAAGCAGGTTGTGTCATGTTAGGCATCCCTGTTACTATATGAGTGAGTCAGAGCGGGTATCAGTCCCAGTGTTCCTACTGACCAAGTGTATGTGCTATGCGTTGCCTCTTTGCCAAGGCCAGGGCATACTGGGCATGCCTCCTTCTGCCTACTGGGACAAGGTCAGGTTGTTCCTCCTCCGAGTCACCCTCTGCCTGTGGTGGCCTTGGCAATGGTGGGGGGATGTTAGGCCCAGCCCTGTGCTGGTCCTGCTGCAGCTGTTTCCGCAGGATCATATTATGTAGCATAGCACATATCATGACCATTTGGGTACATGTAGTTGGTGTCATGTTAGGCATCCCTGTTACTATATGAGTGAGTCAGAGCGGGTATCAGTCCCAGTGTTCCTACTGACCAAGTGTATGTGCTATGCGTTGCCTCTTTGCCAAGGCCAGGGCATACTGGGCATGCCTCCTTCTGCCTACTGGGACAAGGTCAGGTTGTTCCTCCTCCGAGTCACCCTCTGCCTGTGGTGGCCTTGGCAATGGTGGGGGGATGTTAGGCCCAGCCCTGTGCTGGTCCTGCTGCAGCTGTTTCCGCAGGATCATATTATGTAGCATAGCACATATCATGACCATTTGGGTACATGTAGTTGGTGTGTACTGCAAGGCTCCACCAGATGTGTCCAGACACCGGAACCATGACTTGAGCAGCCCAAACACATGCTCTATGACATTACGTGTTTGTGCGTGTGCCTCATTATGGCGTTCCTGTTCAGGTGTGTGTGCGTTTCTGATGGGTGTCATCAGCCACTGCTCAAGTGCATAACCTGCATCCCCCACTAGGTGTCCGTGTGGGAATTCCCCACTGCCAAATGATTGGTACAGCTGTGTCAGATGCCAAATGTGGGAATTGTGGTAGCTCCCAGGGCAGCCAGCACACACATTCATTATTATGCCCTGGGCATCACACACGACCTGGCAGTTGATGGAGGGGTATCCCTTGCAGTTAATGTAGACTCTACCCCGCTCACCAGCTGGTGCTTTGATGCGTACGTGCGTGCAGTCTATTGCACCCAGAACCTCAGGGTATCCCGCTATTTGCTGGAAGAGAAGCATATTGCTGGCCACAACCTCACGATCATTAGGGACATATATATGATCACCGACATGTGCTGACATGGCATCCAGGAAGTGGTGCAGTACCCTGGAGGCTGATGCCTGTGATATCCCCATCATATCACCAGTTGGTCTCTGGAAGGTACCTGTTGCTAGTATTCTTAGGCCAACACATACCTTGGTTTCCACTGGGATGGGTTCCCCTCTGTTGGTTCTGTGTGTGAGATGTGGCCTGCACAGCTCAACAATCTGCTGCAGAAGGTCTCTGTCCACTCTGTAGCGCTCTACTATCTCCAGCTCATGTAACCCATGGTAGGTGACCCTGGGCCTGTATACTCTTCTCCTTCTCCTCACTCTGGGTTGTCTGTCAGCATCTGCATTGTCACCACCCTCAGCAATTCGCCTATGCCTGATTATAACAGCTATGGCAGCCCCTAGCATTTCTGCTCTGAGTTCAGCTTTTTCAGTTTTCAATTCTGATAGCTTACTTTCTTGCAGTATCTCTTGTGAGAAACACCCTGCACTGCTCTTTGCAGTGTTTTAAGTGCTGGGTTGGGCTTCTAGACTGCCTGCATAATTGCCTGCTTCCAATTGTTTCCAACAATTAACTGCACCAGTATCCTCTGGCAGTTTCCGTGTATTTTAGTTGTTTCCTGTTTCCTCTCTGTTTCCTGAGGGGGAGCAATGTGCACACCAGCTTAAACACGCTCACAGTCACTTAAACGCGCGCACACATCCTTACACAGTGTTGCACGCACGCACACATCCTTACACGGTGTGAACTTGGCTGATTCATGTTAAAACGTGCGCACACAGCCTTCCACACGTGCACACCCGCGCAAACCATTGTAAACGGTTTGCAACACGCTCCCATATGTTGACTCTGCCTTACACGCGCGCGCATGCACGTATATCAAGAAACTTTGAGTGTAGGGATAGCGTAGACCTTCCATTTCTTGACTTTCCTAGTGTTCTGTTGGGACACACCTCCCTCCCTGAAGTCTGTCTGTCATCTTTCACCTTACATTGCCCTCCAATCTGGAACATTTGTATCTATCCTTCCCCCCCGTGATGTCACCTACCTCTTACCCTGTTCCTCCCCCTTCTCTAACTCTTACACTACTCAGAAAGTGCTCATTACCTATGTGGCAGTGTGATTCAGTATTGTAACCCTCATTTACATAGGATTGCCTAGTAATGACTAGTTACATGTCTTACACAGAGCTTCCCCCCCTTGACAACCACTAAACAGAGGCCATATTGTTTTTGGTCTGCAAGTCCCTTCATTGAAATTCCATGTAATATATAAATCCCACAATTGTGGGCTTATAAGCTTCAGTTTTTAGTTTTAGGTAGCGCACCCGTTTGCTGGTGCGCTGCAGTTAAACCTCAAAATCCCGTGGAAAAAAAAAAGTTATATTACATATTTTTGCAACACTTTTTCATGCCAATGGCCACATATTTGGCCATTGGCATGCTTAATGAAACAAATGCACCCTTTATTTGGAGCTGACAAAGCTCCGTTTTTAATTTTGCAGAAATGTACTCAGTTGTCAGCTGAGTACAGTTCTGCAGCTAACACGTCCGTTACACGGACTGGTTTCTGCTTCGTGGATCGCTCAGATACCTCATTTGCATATCTTTGAGCTGCAAATGAGGTATTGAGCATTTCCACGCCCAGTCCGTGTAAGAGACATGTTAGCTGTCTCTTACATGGAGATTTGAGCTGTTCCTGAATCGGGAGGCTTACACGGAGGCTTACACTACTCTTGAACTCCGTGTAAGCCTTCCTGAATCTGGCCCTTCATTTCTACTGTTCCAGTGTCAAATATGGGCATGGGAGAACCATCCTTTTTGAAGCATGGAGATATTCCATCAGATCATGTTGGATGTGTCCAAGGAAACAGAACTCTTGAGGTGGATAATTATTCCTTCTTCAAGTCAGTCTTTGCCTATAAAGAAAAAAAAAAAGATAAATGTTCAGTATAAAGTGTATTTATAGGGAAAGATGTTTTTCTTACCATATCTGAGAAATTGATAAAAACAGTCAATTCTGGCACACTGAATGCATTACCTGTTAATCAGTTTAATTAAAATATAACTGAGGAAGATAGGTCAGATGATTTTGATACAGATAGAGACAGGACTTTTGTCTCCTGCAGATTCTCAAGTTCAAAGCTCTTGATCAAGAAACTTGGTTCTGACATCATCTTTTATTTCTTGGATTATTGCCAGGATGACTGAGACATTTTTAATGAAATTAATGGATGTTTCCCTGAACTGTGGAGATGTTATGCTATCTTGTTGGATCTTATGCTTATTCATCTTCTAATGTCAGCCTTGGATGAAGCAGATAATGCTGCATGTAACAACCCTTATTCTTAAACTTCAGTCTTCAATAAAGCAAATAGGCTTTACAAAGTTCCTCAAACTAATAAGCACTTGTTTCTCAACTTAGGTCTGGCCCTGCAGCTATCTAGACACCTATGCTAGTAGATAACAGGCTTCTGGATCATCTACCACTTCCCCAATGGATGTAGAGGGAACGATTATGGACAGTTTTAGTAAGATCCTTTTTCCTTCTTCTTTTACTTCGGCATATAGATTTCTTAACTATCTCAACCATAACTGGAATTTGGTACTTTTTTGTTTAGACAGCTTGAATAATCTACACTCCACTCTTGCCCCCTGAGTTAGTGTCTTTCTCAGTGTTATTATTTCCAGCATGTCTCAAACAACTACATATGTTTTAAGTATTGTTATGATAGTGCAGATTCTGTCATGGACCACTGCTTCTGCTACTGTTTAAGGAGGTATGCTGCAGTATGTAACCAAAACTTTTTTTTTATGAAGTACAGCCTGAAATTCTGCATTCAGCTTTGTATAAGGAGGTTCTATTCAGCCAAACTGCTACTCATGCCCTTAAACAACTTAATGACAGTAGGAAAATAATTCAGGAACTAAGGTTTTCTGTCTTCCAAGTTGTTTATTTTAATAAGAGACGAGGTGACCTGCAGTTCAGGACAGAATGTAATGAATATACCTGGATATCTAATTTTAGAGCTCATACATTCCTGGGATTAAATGGGAGAGTCTCTTTCAAACCTGCATAAAAGCTGAAACAGTATAGTAGATAAGGATTGGCTAATAGCAAACACATGACTGGTCTCAGAGAGCATTTAAAGTTGGTTTGATACTGCTCTTTTTTTTAACCCTGATGCTGCAATGCTTGTGTGAAATCTTAGTTAGCATTTAATAAACCTGCTAGTGTTGCTGCTTGGTTCTAAGCTGGAATTTTTCTCTTAATTTCTAAGTTGCTCTCCCAAACCCTCTTTCATCTTTAAGAAAAAAAGAAAATAAACAATCTTTTTTCTCAAGCCAAACCAAAAAACAAAAAGAGATGGCAGGAGGGGATAAATAACAAGGATCTTTTCCTAAAAAGGGACAGTCTACAACTTTAGAATGCCTATGCCAGCATTCCTCACCCTCCATCATCTCCTGTCCATTTCTCACAGATCCTGTCCTAGCAACAGATTGTGACCAACTCATGGGTGTTAAAGGTGTCCAGGAGGGAGAAACGTGGGATTGGATTCCAAAATCTTTCATGGCAGCCATGTCACCCCCACCCTCCCAATGAAACAGAATTCCCTTCTCAGGTTTTTCAGCATTTCTTTACTTTAGGGGTCATAGAATGAGTGCTATTAAATCAGAGAGACAAAAGCTTGATTATGGTATCAGAGTAAGAGTCTTCTAGGAGAGCAGTTCTATATCTTTCCTTCCTATAACTGTACGTGGAAGTTCCAAAATTCAAGATGTTTACCTTACACAGTATGTTACTTCTCATAACTCAGGAAAGCCTTATGGTAACATTGGGCTCAAAACATGCATTCATCACATTCCATAGTCAAATGATTCAGAAAAAGTCTCAGGTTTCCATGTCTGGGTCACACTATCAGTTCTAAGCATTACTCTTAGTTACTGTTCCAAAGGTATTTACAAAGTGTCTAGCTCACTCATGCAGACTGAATGGCACTCATATTGTTTTTGTTTTGTCTTTCAGACTACTTAGTTATCTATGCAGAGTCTTGTCCCAGACACCAAGTGACCAAGCTGAGATTCCAGATAAACATTCAGAAATCCTCCTTGACTCAATCACACAGAATTATCTTTCTAGGATGTATTTTAGACAGTCTGCAGCAAAATGCCTTTTTGATGCAGGAGAATGCATATTTTTATCTGTAT
This sequence comes from Protopterus annectens, assembly GCF_019279795.1. Lineage (NCBI taxonomy): Eukaryota > Metazoa > Chordata > Ceratodontiformes > Protopteridae > Protopterus > Protopterus annectens. Next base: position 1,548,593,981 of record NC_056731.1, on the reverse strand, counting down.
ACCCTCCCAAGCTTCTCAGCTCAATCTCAGAGGTCAGTCAGAGAGGTTCTCAGAATTATAGATTCATGACATCTATGATTCTCATGATAGCTCTCAACAGGTTACACATGAAAAAATTAAATGGTATCTAAATAGCACATGGATCAAGCACTTGCATTATTGGGATTTTCAGGTACCAGTCTTGTACTTTGTATAATAGGAAGTGTAATGATTCAGACTACAAATAAAAGCAATTGCAGATCTTCCCTTTCCTCCTCAACCTGCAAGTCAATCTGTAACTACATATGTCTCAGGTATTGCTTGGGGGACAGTTCCTATGGGTATAAAGCTGCAAGGCCTGCGAGATTCTTCAGACATACCAAAGCACATAAATATAAAACAGATGTTATTTGTGATCCATGCTTTAAACCTCCTTATCATCTATGGTCCCCATGACATTTCCAGGTGATTACAGACAACACTACAGTAATGTAGTCCATCAACAAGCAAGAGGGCACAAAGCTGTACACTGTTAATAAGCTGGCTCTGAGAGCTTGGGAGTTATCTCTTCAGCACTCTGTCTATGCATCTTACACTCCATTAGAGCACAAAGCAGTGTCAGACAAGCTGAGCAGGACCAGGACAGACCACCATGAATAGAAATTGAATGAGGGGGTCTTCTAGGAACTGATCAAGTAGTGGGGAGCACCTCAAGTATATTTGGTTTCCTGCTTTCAAAACAGACAGCTCAACAAATTCTGCTCTAGGACTCCATGCAACTAGACCCAGAAAAAAGATGCTTTTACATTCCTTAAATTTGAATGTTCCGTTATGCAGTTCCACCCTTTCTACAAATTTCCAAGGTCATTCTGAAGATTCAGAAGGGTACTCCAAAAAATATAGATGTGACCCCTTTTGACCCAGGCAACATCTCTTCTTCCTCACAAATTGGGCCTACTCTCGCAAGACGGGGGGGAGGGGGGTTGGATACACGCCAGTCTAAAACTATTTCAGCTAACTGCCTGGATGATTCAATTATAATATCTTTTAGGCACCTTTTTTTCATAAGATGTGTAGTAGGTACTAAAGGACAGAAGGAAATTTGCTATTACAAATGTTATACTGGCAAATGGAAAAGATTTTCTAGTTGTTGCCTAACCAATAATCAGAGCTCTATCAGGGATTATGTACCACTGATCATCAAGTATTTGAGAAAGTTACTAGCCTCTAACCCTTTGTACTCTTCTATCAAGGTACATCTTGTGGCCATTTCAGCATGTTTTCCCATGGATAATCCACTTTCTTTAATGTTTTCAGTAAAACAGCTTCTGAAAGGAGTGTTTTACCTGAGACCGTCATGCAAATAGGTTGCTGCTTCTTGGGATCTTAACTTTGTGCTGGAAGAGGTGACCCCATCTCCTTTTGAACAGGCACATCAGTTGCATGTAACGTTCATTACATGGAACACTCTTCTTCTCATTGCTCTAACATCTGCATGAAGACTAGCTGATTTGCAGGCTGTCATGCTGGGGAAGCACTATTGAAATTTTTCCATAGAGAAAGGCTGTCATTAAGAACAAATTCCTCATCCTTGCTCAAGGTTGTTTCAGAATTTACTTAGAGTCAGGGCATCAATATTCTAGTTTTATATACTCAGAATGAGGGGTAAAGAATTTGCATATTCTGTTCATGCATAGGCACCTCAAGTATTATTTTGGTAGAACCAAGTCCTTCAGAAAAGCTGATCAGCTATTTATTTCTTTTGTTGGGCGTAAAAAAGGACAACCCCTATTAAAACAGTATTTTTCCAGATCATTATTCTCAACTGTTGCCTTTTTTTATACTCACCATGGTAAACCAGTTCCAGGCAGTATCAAGGTACAATCTATAAAGGTGTTGCCTTCTTTGATGGCTTTGAAAAGGGATTGGCTATAGAAGCATTCTAGAGGTAGCTACATAGTCCTCTGCAAATACTTTTATAAGGCATTACAAATTGGGTTCTTTCTCTAGATCCAGGACTGGCTTTCATATGACCATTCTCCAAGTGCTCCTGGAACCATATCCTTCCTTTTCTCAGGTTGGATAGGCTTTTGTAATCAATACATATAGCCTTAATACTACTGTAGCAGAAGGAATGCTAAACATAGTACAGTTGTGTAAGTTGCACTTACCATAACAGTAGATGTTCGAATTCCTCACTGCTGCAGTAACCGCATCCACCCTCAGTTCCTCTACTGTTACATAATTATTACTGGGAAATACTTCAGTGCAGCGGTAGCATTGTTGCCTCACATCAAGAGGTTCTCCCGTTCGATTCTTGGCTGGAGTGCAGGGAGTGCCTTCTGTGTGTAGCCTGCATGTCCTCCCTGCGGTTGGGTGGGCATTCGAAAGCCACGTGTAAATGCGCGTGCCTTCATTGAAGGATGAATGTCAAGCTGGCACCTCGGCGTTCGTGAAAATCTACTGCCAATCATTAGCAGACCAGAGTTCCGCTGTGGTGACCCCTAACTGGGAAAAGCCAAAAGACAACAACTTCAGTAATTATTTCTTGTTTGTTTACTTCTGGATGAATATGCTATATCTTAACTTTTGGGCAAGAAAGTCCTGAAGATTTTCTACTTTGACTACTGATTTTCTCTCCTAAGGGCTAATCAGCAGTAAGAGTGGAAGTGGGGGAGGAAGTCAGAGCTTTTTTGACTTGATCAGTTGTTGTGTCTTAGACAAGACACAACATATCTATAGCCTAAATTTACTGGAGAAGTGTGAAATTCGAACATCTATTGAAGGACAAATGCAACTTACAAAACAGTATGCTCTGGCTGGGCATTATCCTGGTGTGAATAATCAGAAGCATTTCCTGCTGTGAGGCACTCAGAGTTAATATGATTTCCAAGAGAATGACTGTAGCAGTACAAAGAGGGGCTGACAGTGTTACAGGCAGCATTTCTAGTGATTTGGAGTTGCAGATCCATAGGCAGAAAGTGAAGAAGAATTTAACATGTACAGGGGATGCTAATGCACTAACAGGCATCAGAGAGGAAAAGTACGCAGCAAAACCACTCAGTATTTTTCCAACATTTGCTACTGTAGAAAGAATATGCCAGTGACAACAGTCAGCAGTGTCATGACATTTGTTACTGGAAAGAGAAAGTGCCAGTAGCAGCAATCTGACAGTCAGGAATGTCATCTAGTTGCTGAAGTCACCTTTCTGAAGGAGAAGGCCAGCACAGTGTGTTCTGCCAAGAGCTTTTAACCTGCAGGTTACTCAGTTTATGTATTGTATTTGTTATCTGGAAAGGAATATCTGGGACAGGGCCATATCCAACGTTATCCTGAAGAGTAAGACTTCAGGACAAGTTAAAAGACAGAATAGGTTATAGTAAAAACATTAGCATGGTGGGTACTTTACTTTCATATAAAAATGAAAGCACTAGTTGTAATAACCATTATCTGCATTATTTACAGCAGTTCCACAGCTAGTTGAGACAGCAAAAGCTGTAGTAACACCACCAAAAAACGTCATGAAATGGGTATACATGAACATGATATTCCAATTTGTATTAGTAAATGTTATTTGTATTATTCACAGAAGTTGCAGTGCAAGTTGAGACAGCAGAGATTACAGTAACAAATAAGTTCTGGTGTGAAATGACTATGTATGAAAATTGTATTGCCAGTTATAAGAAATGTTATTTACACCACTTCCAGTACAAGTTAAGAGACTTTGAACGATAGCAGTGAGAAGTAACTAATTTCATAAAATGTTATATGCTATGTTGATAAGGAAAGATTTGAAGGATAAGCAGCATATGCGTGCCAAGGAGAGAATGCTTCTTTTATTCACTGGAACAAGGGTATTAGCAAACTAATGCACAATTCCTTGTTAAATCAACTCATGATGTTATAGTTTTGAAGTATGAGGAGGACACATAGAAAAAACTGCAAAGAACAATAAAAAGCTTTGCTAGGGATAGAAACTAAAGTTGAGCACCTTTTTGTAAACAGCCATTTTCCATAAAGAGGCATTGGTGAAAGTTGTGACACCCATGCCCTGGCCCAGAAAGCAAGGAGCCTCAGTCCTCACCAATAACACCAGAGAGGGGCATCTCATATAGGAGGAAAGGATAACAAATACACACAGTAAAGTGCAATTTCCCTTAAGAGCACACAGAGATCACAGTCAGTCTGGGGCTGGTTGCTCCCTTGCTCTTCAGGTCCCCAATAAGACTCCCCACTGGCACAGCTATAGGGTCCAGATCTCAGCCTAGTGGGCAAGCTAAAACCTCTAGCACCCTCCCTGTCCAACCAGTGTTTTGTGTCCCTGCCCAAGTAGCTGACACACACACACTTTGAGATAAGAGTTTATGCAACCACACAGGCACTTCTGGGGAAGGTTGTCACAGGTTCTCCAGCTGTGCCCCTTTTTCCCAGACTATATGGTAGAAATCACTGCCACTACCCAGCTAATATTTATCAGCTACTCAAAGGCCCTTAAAAGGGTGTCCAATTATTACTGTGCAATATTATTATCCAATTGGTAGTATAGCCCATGGCTAAAGCTATTGGAGCATCTTTGTAAACTTTTACCACAGGCATGCAAGTACTCTAGAGATCTTAAATTATCTCTACACAAAACAGCCACAGTTGAAAGGTTTAAAAATATTTAATAATAAATAATTAAAACCACAATACAATACATTTTACTACACAGTGCTAGTCAAGAGTTCAGAGAACACAGAGAAATACTTAAAATAATTCAGTAGTACAGTTCTGACATCACAGAGAAACACTTAGTCTAATCTTTCTAGTTTCTAGCTATGTCTAAGACAATACACAGGTCTAAGATAAACTTACATATAGAATACAGGCAGAGTGCTGATGAGTTGGATAGTCAAGACAAAATGTGTAATGCCCTCTGATTCTCTCTGTTTTTAAAATCACATCCCTGGTTCCCATTACATCATTCTTCACACTTCCCTGGGTTCCCAAGCTAACAAAAACTACATTTACATTCTTAACATCTCCTTTTGTTATCTTGCAGCTGGTCAGGAAACAGAGCAATAAAAATATGTTTGCTGTTTAAATCTAGCAATATAACTCTTGGTTAAAACAATAGAAAGAATGTCTTCATCTAGACCATCCAGAGCCAACTTTAAAGATCAAAGACAGTCATAAAATGCTTGACTTAGCTTCCTTACAGCAGTGTACTGTTGTTACATTTTTTTCAGTTCCACATGTAACTCTATTTTTACCATTTTATCTCCAAAATTCTATCTGGCTAGGCTGGCAGCTTTCACATTTAGTCACCCCGATCTTCACATATTTCCCCGACTGGAGAACTCAAGCTAATTTTTCAAATGATCCTTGAGAAACGCTGCTTGAGAGGGTTAGGTCTATCTGAATATATACACCTTACCTCATTGCCTGTCTTGAGAGCCCATCTCCATTGGCATTGCTAATCCTACTGTGGTGCTGCACTGACATACCATATGTTTGCAACCCCAGGCTCCATTTTACCACTTTGGCATTTTGCTGGCTGGCTCTGTGTAACCATGTTAGCGGGTTGTGATCTGTCATAACAGTGAATTTCCTTCCATACAGATAAGGCTGAAGTTTCTGCAGTGCCCACACTATGGCTACACATTCCTTTTCTACAGCTGCATAGCATTCCTCCCTGGGTTGGAGCCTATGACTGAGATTAACCACTGGGTGCTCTTCTCACTCTGAAGAAATCTGGCTAAGTACAGCCCCCACCCCATGGTTTGAAGCATCCACCTGCACAACAAATTCTTCGCTGTAATCAGGACTGGCTAAAATGAGGGGAGGTCCTCCCAAAGGTTCTTTAAGCTTCTGGAATGCCTGCTCACATTTTGGGGTCCACACTACCTTATCTGGCCTGTTCTTTCTTGTCAGGTCTGTGAGGGGAGCAGCTATAGCACTATAACTAGGGACAAACTTTCTGTAGTACCCTGCTGTCCCTAAAATGCCCACACCTGCTTGTTAGTAACAGGTGCAGGCCATGCCTGAATGGCTTCCACTTTGGCAGGTTCTGGCCTTATCTTACCACTCCCCACTCTATGCCCCAGGTAGGAGACTTCTGCCATAGCCAACTGACAATTGCTCAGCTTAATGGTCAACCCTGCCCTCTGTATTCTGCCCAGCACCTCCCTGACATGTTGAAGTTGCTCTGGCCAGGAATGGCTGTAGATGGCAATATCATCTAGGTAAGCAAGGGCAGACCCGCCTGCCCCTGCTAGGATAAGATCTACCAGCCTCTGAAAAGTCACTGGGGAATTCTTCATCCCAAAGGGCATCTTTGTGAACTCATACACGCCAAAAGGAGTCACAAAGAATTACTTCTCTCTAGCACTGGGAGTCAAGGGTACCTGCCAGTAACCCTTGGTAAGATCAATGGTTGTAACATACTTAGCCCCACCCAGCTGCTCTAGGGCCTCATCTGTCCTAGGCATGGGGTAAGCATCTGACTCTGTGTGACTATTTAATTTCCTGTAGTCCACACAGAACCTGGTGCTGCTATCTTTCTTTGGCACCAGCACCACTGGGGAAGCCCAGGAACAGTTGGACTCTTGAATCACCCCTAGTTCAACATCTCATCTATCTCCTTCCTCAGAGTATGTTTGACTCTCTCAGGCAGTCTATAAGAGGCCTACCTAATAGGCATTTGGGGTCCTGTATCCACCTGGTGGTGCCCCAGGTGGGTGCACCCTGGTTTCCCAGTGAACATGTCCCCAAATTCCTGCAACACTGCTCGGATTTCTCAAACCTGTGTAGAAGATAGCTGCTGGGACATTGCTACCCCTTCCACTGAGGTGTCAGCCCCAGCCTCACTGAGGAGATCAGTCTCCAGATCTCCCTCAGACTCCTCCTTCAATCCACTGCAAATGCTCAGCACAAGGGCCTCCCTATCATGGTAAGGTTTCATTGTGTTAACATGGTACAATTTGTCCCCTGCCTTCTGTCCAGCAGTTCCACTCTGTAATTAACATCACTTACCTTTTTTACCACTTTGTAAGGTCCCTCCCAAGCTGCTTGCAGTTTGTTGTGTCTGACAAGAATGAGAACCATTACCTGCTGCCCCACAGCATACTCTCTAGCTCAAGCATTCCTGTCATACCACACCTTTTTCTGTTGTGGGACTTCTGCCAGGTTCTCCTGGGCCAAGCCCATGAGTTTTCTGAGCCTTGTCCTGAGGTTTAGGACGTATGCCACAACAGAATCTTTGTGAGACTCACACTCACCTTCACACTCATCTCATATTAAATATAGAGGTCCCCTCACCCTATGCCCATACAGCAATGCAAAGGGTGAAAAACCTGTGGATTCATGGGGAAACTCTCTGTAAGCAAACAACAGATGGGGTAAGGTGGTCTTCATATGCTTCAGCCCACAGGACTTCCACAGACAAGCCAGCAGGTCTGACATGAAATTGGAACCTCTGACAGTCAGTATTTCTTTTGGGAAACCTACCCTGATGAAAATCTCTAACAAAGCATTTGCAACCTTCTCTGCCTCAATGGAGGACAAAGCCACTGCCTCAGGGGATTGTGTAGCATACTCCACTACCACTAGGATATACTTTTTTCCTGTGGAGCTTGGGGTACTCAGTGGACCCACAATATTAATGCCTACCCTCTGAAATGGATCCTCTATCACAGGCAAAGGCATCAAAGGAGCTCTCACCTTGTCTCATGCCTTGCCTACCTTTTGGCACTGCTCACAGGTCCTGCAGTAACGTATTACATCTCTGGAAATTCCAGGCCAATAGAAGTTCTATATAATACACCTCTTTGTACATTTTATGCACATATGACCTGCAAAGGGAATATAATGGGCTATGGCTAGAAGTGCCAGATGGTAGGTTCTAGGCACTACCAACTGCTGTAGTATCTCACCTTCTAGCCCTCCCTCAGGGGTCCACTCTGTACAGTAACCCTTTGTCCCAGTATACAGATTTCCCCTTTCCTTGAGAATCAGGTGCCTCCCTAGCTGCCTGTCTCAGGCCTTGCAATGTAGGGCTGAGAAATGAGCCTGTCTCAACTCTCTCTTGGTAACCCTTCCCAGCTCCCCTTCCACAGGAAATCTGGCATACTCGGACAGTGGTGCCTCACTGTCAGCCTGGGTATTACTACTCACCTCTGTTTTTGCAGTCACTCTGTCCAGTGGCCCATCAGTACTCCCAAGCAGTTGTGGCTCACCTTCAGTCTCACTGCTGCAGGGTAGCTCCCTCCATGAAGTTACCACCTCACCAGTCCTGGCTGCAAGTATGCAGTCTGTCTGGGTCTCCCCAGGCTACCAGACCCACATGCTTGTCTCTAAGCCTGACTACATGTAACTGCACAAGCACATGGTAGTGCCTCATCCAAATCCTTCCCTATCAGGACATCTGCAGGGTAGTAGTTTGGTACCCTTGTTGTCTCAAGACAACCTACTATTGGTATTCTGTCTTTCCCCCTTACTAGCTCCATCACCTTTGATTCCCCACCTTGCCTCCGTGGACACATGTATGCCACATGGCCCCACTGGATATATTCAAAACATTTAATCCTAGCTCCTGGATGTATACCTGGACTAGTGGCTTCCCCTGCTTCTGACAGATTCTGTTGGGGCAATCTGTGTTGCCCAGCATGGGTTCCTTTGGACCCAGGAGCAGTACTGGGGGTCCCTTTCTGGTGCAGGGCTGCCCTGCTTGCCAGGTATAGGTCTCCCTTCTTCCCCAACTCATCTGAAGTAGCACATTGTCTATCAGCTAACCAAATCCTCATGTCCTCAGGTGAAGTGCTAATGGCTTGTTCCCTCACCAAAAGGTCTGCCAGCCCTTAAAAAGTGGTGACCTGACATCCACTCACCCATCTATGGAAATAAGTGCTCAGTTCAGCAACATATTCACACACGCTTTCATCTGCCTTGCGTTTATGCTCACAAAACTTTTTCCTATACGTTTCAGGTGTTAGCTTAAACAATTCTAACAATTGCTTTTTAACAGCAGTATAATCAAAACATGCAACAGCAGACATTTTTGACAAAACAGTTATAGCTTTACTATGGAGTAAGGGGGTCAGGAACCGTACCCAGAGCATTTGGCCAACACTATACTATTTGGATACCCTCTCAAACATATGAAAGAAAGTATCAAAATTATCCCCCTCTTTAAACTGTGGAAGAAATTTACTGACCTGTGGTGCTTCTGGGGTCCAGTTACTCCCTTCCCTATTACCTCCATGACTCTGGCAAAGAGTCAGCATCTCCTTCTCATGCTGCCTCTGCCTCTCCCTTTTCTCAGCTTCCAGGCGTAGCAGTTTCTCATTCTCCTCAGCCTGCAAACATCACAGTCTCTCATTGTCCTCACTCTCTAGATGCCTCAGTCTCTCAGCTGCTTCTAATTCCACATGCCTGGCCTCCAACTCAAGTCTCTTTAGCTCCAGATGGATTTTTAAGTCCTCTGCAGAAAGGTTGAGCTGTCCATTCTCCAAGGGTATTATATTTCCACTGCCAGTCTGATTGTCCTCCTGGTTGCTGTTTTCTGATGCAGCTTTAACCAAGGCTGCAATCAGGTCTGCCTTAGTCAGGTTTCTATGCACTAGTCCCCTAGCCTGGCACATCTCCACCAGCTGGCTCCTTGTTAGCTTTCCATACTCCTCTGCTGACATGCTGCCTGCTCCTTGATAGCTTTCCATACTCCTCTGCTGACATGCTGCCTGCTCACCCTGACTAACTAAGCTAAGAAAAGAAATAAAACAATTGTGATATGAACTCTGAGTATTCACTGTGTGGCTGATTTAGAGTACAAAACACATTCAAAGCTCACTGTACACAAGCTTCAGGAATTCACCCTACCCACACCACTACAATCCAATTAGTATTTGCCACCAATTAATATGTGATGTGGATATCCCACCACTGCCAAGCAATTAATATGTGACACCGTGACCTGGCCCAGCAATCAAGGTGCATCAGTCCTCACCACTAACACCAAAGAGGGGTATATAGGGGGTAAGGAAAACAAATACACACAGTAAAGTGCAATCTCCCTTAAGAGCACACAGAGATCACAGCCAGTCTGGGGATGGTCAATTCCTTGCTCTCCAGGTCTCCAATAAGACTCCCCACTGGCACAGCTGTAGGGTCCAGATCTCAGCCTAGTGGGCAAGCTAAAACCTCTAGCATCCTCCCTGTCCAACTAGTGCTTCATGTCCCTGCCCAAGTAGCTGACACACATACACACACTTTGATATAAGAGTTTATACAACCACGCAGATACATCAGGGGAAGGTTGGCACAGGTTCTCCAGCTGTGCCCCTTTTTCCCAGACTATATGGTAGAAATCATTGTCAGCACCCAGCTAATATTTATCAGCTACTCAAAGGCCCTAAAAAGGGTGTCCAATTATTACTCTGCGATATTATTATCCAATTGGTAGTATAGCCCATGGCTAAAGCTATTGGAGTGGCTTTGTACAATTTTATCAAAGGCATGCAAGTACTCTAGAGAGCTTAAATTATCTCTACACAAAACAGCCACAGTTGAAAGGTTTAAAAATATTTAATAATAAATAATTAAAACCACAAGACAATACTTTTTAATACACAGTGCTAGTCAAGAGTTCAGAGATCACAGAGAAATACTTAAAATAATTCAGTAGTACAGTTTTGACATCACAGAAAAACACAGTCTAATCTTTCTAGTTTCTAGCTATTTCTAAGGGAAAACACAAGTCTAAGATAAACTTACATATAGAACACCGACAGAGTGCTGATGAGTTGGATGGTCAAGATAAAAATGCTTACTGCCCTATGATTCTCTCTGTTTTTTAAATCACATTCCTGGTTCCCATTACATCATTCTTCACACTTCCTTGGGTTCCCAGGCTAACAGAAACTATATTTGCATTCTTAACATCTCCTTTTGTTATCTTGTAGCTGGTCAGGAAGCAGAGCAATAAAAATAAGTTTGCATGTTTAAATCTAGCAACTTAACTCTTGGTTAAAACAATAGAAAGAATGTCTTCATCTAGACCGTCCGGAGCCAACCTTAAAGATCAAAGACAGTCATAAAATGCTTGACATAAATTTCTTATAGCAGAGTGTACTGTTGTTACTTTTTTTCAGTTCCACATGTAACTCTATTTTTGCCATTTAAGACAACAAGCCTGTGGTTTACATTAATATTTACAGATGACAGAATTATCTCCAAAATTCTGGCTAGGCTGGCAGCCTTCACATTTCTTCATCCAGATCTTCAGAAAAATAATTGAGGAAAACAAAGCCGTCATTAGTACATTACCAGAAACATTGTTAAAATCTGAAAACTAGAGTGAAAGTATTGATGGTTATACTTTTGTCAGCAACAGTAGGTTAGAAAGGATAGGAAAGTAAGTGACAGCATACAGTCAAAATCCTAAAGAGCTTAAAAACCTGGAAACTTACGTATGAAATGTAAATCTGAACTGCTTCATTCTACCATTAAGCTTAAAGGAATGCAAATGGGATCAACCATAGTGTTGCTCATCTAGGACGCAATAGAAGAGTCTTTGCAGGTTCTGTTTAAACAGCTTTATTTTATACAAACACATTACTATAGATGCTTACTGACTTTAACTTAAGTAACTTATATACAACTAACAACCGTGATCATGCATGCTCTCTCTGTGGCTGCTCTTTCAAAATGGCACTAGGGATTGCATGTGTCTATAATTTATACATGCACGTACAGCCTTGCATGCTTCTTAAAAATAAAGAACGCATGCACTTGCTCTCTGATCTACATCCTCCCTCTTTGGGAAATAGCTCGTAGAATTGTTATGAGACTATTTGGCATGCAGAAATCACAGGCAATCCTTAGTCATGCATTATACAATACTAAATACACATGTATATACAATCAAGTACACGTTGCTGTGTATTTCACACTAGGCTTCAATACTCGCCCATATCGCATGACATAAAACTGGAAATTAGCTTTAGCAATTGGAATAGTTTCTGTAAAATGATTGATTTGTGGAATGTTTGACTCATTTTCTGGAATGGAATCAGAATTTTGAATACGTTTGGGTCTGGAAACAGTGTCAGATTCACTCTTAGACTTAGGACCTGCCTCTCTGAAACAATATTGTGATTGCAATGATGATGATGATGATGATGATTCTTGTACAGGAAGAAGATGTCTGCAGTTCCTCCTATACTCCTCACCCTAGGAATCTACCAAGCAGGATCTCAGTTTGGCACAGATACTTGCATTCTGTTCTAATCAATCAAATACTTTTGTTGTCTAAATTTGT
>NC_056731.1:1548574479-1548581207 GCF_019279795.1 Protopterus annectens | reverse complement strand
CAGGCAAAAACTGGAGCTTTTCTCCGAGCCTCTGCTGAGGGCTTTGACTCAGCCAGATACCATGGTCAACAAATGTAAAATAAAATACATAAATAAATATATATATCCTGCATGGAAACCTTAAATGTGTAATGAGCAAGGGCTGGACAGCTGTTTTCTGGTACATGGAATAGAATAAAAGTCTACTCTCTGGCCTAGATGACCCATTCTACTACTATTGCCTCAGTGCTGGAGGAGATGTCTGGGAGGATGGGTGAAAATCGCTGCCACTATTTCCATATAGGTTTGCATAAGCATTTTCTGAAGGATATGAAGTATGACCTCAAATATATGTCATTGTTAATGACTAAAGTCCTAACAATTTGCCAGAAAATTGAAACTTTTAAGAGAAACAGACCAAAAATATAAAGGCAAAATTAGGGACAGTTGGGAGGTATAATGGAGGCGAGAGATGTGGTTCTGTCTGCAGTGCGGCTTTCTTATGGAATGGCTGTACAGCATATATTTCATGGGTCAAGGATGTACAAGTAACTGTTACCCTTACCAGTCTGGCTCTGGCTGTGGCACAATATGCATTTGTATGAGCAGGCATATGCAAGGAAGACAAAGCAGGCATTCACTTCAGTTTGCAGGAATGTCAGCTGCCAGGGAGTGTGGTTAGGTGCAGAACAGTAGGTAAGATCTGGCTAAGAATGTCTATATTACTTCATCGGATCAGATCACCAAATGGCATTTCATTGCAGTGCATTTCATCAAACCTCCCTCTTGTGGGGGCTACACCCCTCACCCCCTAACTATATAGCTTCAACTCTGAGATTGTACTGCAATTGGGGAGGGACGCCTAATCCCACAGTAATAGGATCTCAGTCAGAATAGTTCCACTAAAGGCATATCTGATAAAATGCTGTCAAAATGCCATTCGATGATCCAGATTCTTCAAAATTAATAGGCACTCAGCTAAAGAGGATGGTTTTCTGTTGTATCCAAATTTATGGTAGAACTTTGGTAAGCTGGGCTAATAAAGGATACTTAATTCAGGGGAAAAGGAGACTACATCCTTAGAATTGAAGGATGCTCATGTCAGGCAGTATGGGGTAATGGATGCATTCATGCAGCACAGAACAGAATTGATGGTCAAATTTAAGAGCGGCCAAAATAAATGTATTTATTTGTCTTGACAGAAAGTCCACTTAGGTAAGAAACGTCATTTTCACAAACCAGAGAAGAAAAAGCATCACAATGAAATGACACATAATGCACACAGTAAGGTACCAATCATTGTTGATGTACGTAATCTGCAAACAGAAAACAAAGATTTAACATGTTTTTGTACAGGCACTTAGAAAAAGAATTAAATGTGTAGAAAGTTTATAAATGAAATATCTTGAGGGGTAATTGGGAGCTGCAAAATAAAATTATTGGTGGGTATTGTGTGTTGATGCATAAAGGAGCGGATGGGAAAAATAAGTAGTAGTTACAGATGAATGCTGAGGGATATGAATAGGAGACTGTTAGTGGAACAAGTGTAAGACAATAGTTTGATTAATCAAAAATGTTCTTTGCGGGAGCAAGCCCCGAACTCCACTCACCACGGTCCATTATATAAACTAACTCCAAAGTCACACATTCCTGGGAAGGAATGTTCCTACCAGGGATTGTGGATCACTTACCTTGTTGGCCCTCTCTGCATTTCTTGACCAAATGTGGTAAATTAACAGATATCAGTACAGCTTTTAACCAAATGCATGACTCCCATATAAATATATACATATAGATATATACATATATATATAGTTTTATATTTATATATATATATATATATATATATATATATATATATAGAGAGAGAGAGAGAGAGAGAGAAAGAGAGAGAAAGGGGTCTACTTTCATTCACTGAAAACTCATTTCAATGACTTTCAAACCTCTCGCAAATGCAGCTGAAAGCTCAAGTCACTGAAAACTCATTTCCCTAAGTCACATTTCACTGAATGTAAGTACTGCTGGGCAAATAAAATGCATATGCCCTTTTCCTCACTGTAGTTTGATCTTGGAATTAGTACATATAGTTAGAGGGCATGGGGAGCGAGAATCCCCACATTGGGGGTGTGGGACATAGCCCCATCTCATTTAGTTTATATTATTCGGTTCAGTGAAATGAGATTCATAAATATAAAAGTTAAGTATGCCACCCAACCCCCAAATGTAGGTGCTGTACCGTCCCTCCCCAACTATATATGCTAACTCCAGGATTGTACTACAGTGAGGGAAAAGGGCATATATATTTTATTTGTCAACAATTACTTACATTCAGTGAAATGTGATTCACTGAAATGTGTCTTCAGTGATTTGAGCTTTCAGCGACTTTTTGAGGACCTGGGTGAAATTCAGTAAAATGCGTTTGGTAAAATAAAAGAATATATATATATATATATATATATATATATATATATATATATATATACTATATATATATATATATATAGATATATATATATATATATATATATATATATATATCTATATATATATATATATATATATATATATATATATATATAGACATATACATATATGGTTAGATAAATATATGTATATATATATATATATATATATATATAGATATATATATATATATATATATATGTATATATCTGTTTTACTATCATATGTTCGAATCCGAGAACTCCATGACTGCACTTTTTATTAGAACACAGAAATTCGAAAATGGTAATGTCAAACACCAAAGCCAACTACAAGGAGCGGTTTTAACATGGAGTGAGATAAATGTTCACTGTTATTGCTGAACTACAAAGCCTCCTCCCTATCTTGACCCATAATTTAAAAGGAAACCCCACGTTTCCTAAGGATTGCCCAGTGCTAAAGACATTGCAGTTTTCAGGCCTCCCCTCATTAGAACAAATATACAGTCCTTGGTGAATAATCTTTCTATATATATATATATATATATATATATATATATACTATATATATATATATATATATATATAGCTATATATATATATACATATATATATATATATATATATATATATATATATAAAATATATATATAATATATATATATATATATATATATGTATATAAATATTATAAATAGATAAACGTATGCACATAAAATGCATTTAAACTACACATATTTCAAACAAGGGACAGTAATATCCTTTATTTAATTTTTTTCTTAAGTTACAGGAGACATTAATAAATAGCTGCAGCCTGTATGGTTTGCATCATAAAAATTGGCATACAATACAAAAAATATGACAGGATGGCCATTGTGTGCTCTGTTGCACTGAGAGGTGTATTTACTATGCTTGATCCCATTTGCATCCCTTTAAACTTAATGGTAGAGTGAAGCTGTTAGATTTTATGTTTCGTACATAAGTTTCCAGGTTTATAAGCTGTTTAGGAGATTGAATGTAGGCTGTCACTTATTTACCTGTCCTTTCTAACCTAATGTTACTGACAAAAGTATAACCACCAATACTTTCACCCTAGTTTTTAGATTTTAACAATATTTCTGGTAATGCATCAGTGACATCTTTGTTTTCCTCTATTACCTTGACCAATTCCTCTTTGTAAAATATTGTTTAAAAAATATTTAATTAGTTTAGTTTCTATCTATCTAAGCTGTTTATTGTTATTTGCAGTTTTTCTCTGTCTTCATACTTAAAACTTTATCATCATGAGTTGAGTTTATGCCATGGATTGTGTATTAATCTGCTAATACCCATGCTCCAGTGAATAAGGGAAGCATTATCTCTGTGACACTCATGTGTTGCTTATGCAAATCTTTCCATATCAACATGGCATATAACATTTTATGAAATTAAGTACTTCTCATTGCTATGGGTTCAAGGTCTCTTAGCAGAGTGGTGTAAATATCATTTTCTTATGTTGGCAATGTAATTTTCATACATAGTCATTTCACACCATAACTTGTTATTTGTTACTGTAGTCTCTTTTAATATTTGCATTGCAACTTTATTGAATAATACAAACCATTTACTAATACAAATGAGAATATCACGTTCATACATGTTTGCACCATTTTTTGGAGGGGTTACAGTTCAGCTGTCTCAACTAGCTGTGGAACTGCTGTAAAATAATACAGATAGCACTTATTACAACTCGTGCATTTCATTTTCTATGGAATCAAGTACCGACCATGTTGGGTTTTTTACTAGCTTGTTTTAACTTGTACCTGAAGCCGTTCTCTTCAGGATAACAGTGGATATGACTTCATGGCATGGTCCTTTCAGATAGAAATACAATAAATAAACTAGGTAACCTGCAGATTAAAACCTCCTGGCAGAACACTGTGCTGGCCTTCTCCTTCAGAAAGGTGACTTCAGTAACTAGACAACATTCCTGACTGTCAAGACACTGTTGACTGTTGTCTCTGGTATATTCCTTCTCCTGTAGCAAATGTCAGAAAAATACTGATTGTTTTTTGCTGCATACTTTTCCTCTCTGACAGATAAATACAACACTGAAATGTAATTAGTGGTACTGGAAAAAGTGTGATTTTTTACATGCTGTGAGCTGTCACTTAATGAAGTCAAGACAATTCAAATTTTTGCATACATACACAACTCACCAAACCTCACATTTTAGAAACATATGCAAAATGATTAGAGAAAAATTTTTTTTTGAAACACCCTAATGTGGAACCTTACCAGACATGAGGTAAAAGGCTTTACAAATATAGTAACAAACTAAAAGCATACTGTTAACAGTCAGCATTTTTTTTCAGAATTCTTGGCATAACACTGGCAAGGATAGGAGAAATTGTTTTAATATTGATTTGTTGTTTTGAATATGAACAACATCTGGCATTTGCCATGAAATATTACCAGCCATGTGAACCTTTTTGTCCAGGAAATTTAAGTTGTTTCCAGAGAATTATGGTCATATAAACCCATTTTGTAATGTAATGACTTTCACAGACAGGATGAAAAAAGTGTTTGCAGTGGTTTAAGCCCTACATAAATCCTTGTGTGAGGTTATGACCCCGTACTCCATACCAGCCACCTGTCTAAATATATTAACTCCACAATTGTTTGAGCATAGGGTTAGGTCTCAAAATACTGAAGATGCACTACCCAGCAAAGCATGATTTTCTGACACTGATTCTGAACCTGTTTGGTTCAATGTAAAGTCATCATCATCATCAACCCCCCTTTTTCCCCATTTTCTACATGGGGTCAGGGTGTTGTGTCGACTGACACCATCTCTCTTGATTCAATGCAACTCTCCTACCTTCTTCACCACTCAGGCCTGATTGTCACAGGTCTTTTCTCATGCAATCCATCTACTTCTCTCCTAAATCTTCTTCACCAGATTGTCTTCTGATTTTTTACCTATGTACCCAAACTACCATACTCTTTTCTCTTAATCCTTTTCTGCAACTGGAGCTACTTTGCCTTCTGCTCTGCTGTCCTCATTTCTTTGTCTGTCCCACAGTGTGCATCCTACCACCCATCTCAGGCATTTAATCTCCATGACTTTTAGCTTCCACAACTGCTCTGCCTTCACTGCCCAAGTTTCTGTACCCTAGAGTAGTACTGGTCACACCATTGTTCTGTATCCCTTACTTGTCAGTTTCTCTGGCATTCTTCTCTCAGACACTATCCAGGACATGCTGTGCTAGTTGGCTGCAGCCACTCTAATTCTAGCCTTGACCTCATCATCCAAACTTGCCTTCTCTTCAACTCCCCCGATACTTGAAGCTGTTAACTTGTTCCACTACTTTTTCTTCTATCTCATTTTTCAGATTTTTCTGATTTCCCCCATTCGGTGCCATTATAACTGTCTTATCTGTGCTCAGTTTAAACCCCTATGCCTTCAGTTTTGCATTCCATTCCATTCCTCTATCCTTTGCTGAAGGTCTTGCTCAGAGTCAGCCTGCAGTGCCACGTCATCTACATACATCACTAGTATGAACAGCAGTGGGTTCAGAACTGAAACCTGATATGCACCTACTCCCACTGTGAACCCTCAGTGAGTCCAAACACTGTTTTCACTTGAGACACTGAGTCTTTGAACAGTTTGCACAAATTCTACCAGTGTTTCTGGGACTTCAAACCATTGCAGGACTACACAAATTGGCTTTCTTGGGACCTTAACATATGCTTTCTCCAAGTCTAGGAAATGTCTATTGCACTCTTTCCTTATCTGTAGCTTCTTCTCAACCATTTGCCTCACTGCAAACCTTGGGTCGGTTTTGCTGTATCCTGATCTGAATCCGAACTGCTCATCTCCCATCTTACATTCTACTACTCTTCATATTTGTTTATCAATCATCCTCTCCAGGACTTTCATGCAGTGTGACAGGAGACTGATACTTCTATACTGCCCACAGTTGTGAATGCCCTTTGTTCTTGTAGACTGGCACTGCCATACTTATGTTCCAATCATCCATGATTCACCTTTCTCTCCACACTCCTATGAGTAACCTCAGGAGACATTTATCCCTGCCTCACCCAACATGTTAATCATATCTGCGGTGGCCTCATCTGATCCTGCTGCATTCCCTGACTTCATTTTCCTCAGTGCTGTTCTTTCTTCCTCTAGAGTGAGCTCCTTCTTTTCTTTCATCATAGGCTGTACTCGAGGCAGTTTAGTTTCTTTGGGGTTTTCTTCGTTCAGAAGCTGCTGGAAGTATGTTTTCCATTTGCAGTTGATGTCCTGTGGCCTGTTGAGCAGGT
>NC_056731.1:1548559479-1548569479 GCF_019279795.1 Protopterus annectens | reverse complement strand
ACTATTGTGGCTGTGTAGAGAAGTGTGGGGAAGGAGGAAGGACTTTGCTAGGGAGAGTCTAGCATTTGGAGTAATAAATTGTTGCGATAAAGCAGGCCAAGTTTCTGGTGTGTTTCTTTATTCCTTGCAATAAGTGTAAGTTAAATTTGAGTTTGTCATCAATAATGACACCTGATAGTTTTGTGTGTTATGATAGTGTTGTTGGAGGATGTAATAGTAAATGTGGATTTATGGTTTGAAAGTGAGCAGGGAAGAAAGAGCAAGAGCTTGGTCTTCTTGGTGTTAAGGACAAGAAGATTCTCAGATAACCATTTCTTTGTGGATAGAAAGGAGTTTTGAGTAAGGGTGTGAAGGTCTGTAATATTACTGGAGATGGAGATGAGTGTAGAGTCATCTGCATATTATGTAATACTACTGGAGATGGAGACGAGTGTAGAGTCTTCTGCATATTATGTAATACTACTGGAGATGGAGACGAGTGCAGAGTCATCTGCATATTATGTAATACTACTGGAGATGGAGATGAGTGTAGAGTCATCTGCATATTATGTAATACTACTGGAGATGGAGATGAGTGCAGAGTCATCTGCATATTATGTAATACTACTGGAGATGGAGATGAGTATAGAGTCGTCTGCATATTATGTAATACTACTGAAGATGGAGATGAGTGTAGAGTCATCTGCATATTATGTAATACTATGGGAGATGGAGATGAGTGTAGAGTCATCTGTACATTATGTAATACTACTGGAGATGGAGATGAGTGCAGAGTCATCTGCATATTATGTAATACTACTGGAGATGGAGATGAGTGTAGAGTCATCTGTATATTATGTAATACTACTGGAGATGGAGATGAGTGCAGAGTCGTCTGCATATTATGTAATACTACTGGAGATGAAGATGAGTGCAGAGTCATCTGTATATTGTGTAATACTACTGCAGATGAAGATGAGTGCAGAGTCATCTGTATATTGTGTAATACTACTGGAGATGGAGATGAGTGCAGAGTCATATGTATATTGTGTAATACTACAGGAGATGGAGATGAGTGTAGAGTCATCTGCATATTATGTAATACTACTGGAGATGGAGATGAGTGTAGAGTAATCTGCATATTATGTAATACTACTGGAGATGGAGATGATTGCAGAGTCGTCTGCATATTATGTAATACTACTGGAGATGGAGATGAGTACAGAGTCGTCTGCATATTATACAATACTACTGGAGATGGAGATGAGTGTAGAGTCTTCTGCATATTATGTAATACTACTGGAGGTGGAGATGAGTGTAGAATCATCTGCATATTATGTAATACTACTGGAGATGGAGATGAGTGCAGAGTCGTCTGCATATTATCTAATACTACTGGAGAAGGAGATGAGTGTAGAGTCGTCTGCTTTTTATGTAATACTACTGGAGATGGAGATGAGTGTAGAGTTGTCTGCATATTATGTAGTACTACTGGAGATGGAGATGAGTGCAGAGTCGTCTGCATATTATGTAATACTACTGGAGATGGAGATGAATGTAGAGTCATCTGCATATTATGTAATACTACTGGAGATGGAGATGAGTGTAGAGTCGCCTGCATATTATGTAATACTACTGGAGATGGAGATGAGTGTAGAGTCATCTGCATATTATGTAATACTACTGGAGATGGAGACGAGTGTAGAGTCATCTGCATATTATGTAATACTACTGGAGATGGAGACGAGGGCAGAGTCATCTGAATATTATATAATACTACTGGAGATGGAGATGAGTGTAGAGTCATCTGCATATTATGTAATACTACTGGAGATGGAGATGAGTGCAGAGTCATCTGCATATTATGTAATACTACTGCAGATGGAGATGAGTGCAGAGTCATCTGTATATTATGTAATACTACTGGAGATGGAGATGAGAGCAGAGTCGTCTGCATATTCTGTAATACTACTGGAGATGAAGCTGAGTGCAGAGTCATCTGTATATTGTGTAATACTACTGCAGATGGAGATGAGTGCAGAGTCATCTGTATATTGTGTAATACTACTGGAGATGGAGATGAGTGTAGAGTCATCTGCATATTATGTAATACTACTGGAGATGGAGATGAGTGTAGAGTCATCTGCATATTATGTAATACTACTGGAGATGGAGATGAGTGCAGAGTCGTCTGCATATTATGTAATACTACTGGAGATGGAGATGAGTGCAGAGTCGTCTGCATATTATGTAATACTACTGGAGATGGAGATGAGTGTAGAGTCATCTGCATATTATGTAATACTACTGGAGAAGGAGATGAGTGTAGAGTCATCTGCATATTATGTAATACTACTGAAGATGGAGATGAGTGCAGAGTCATCTGCATATTATGTAATACTACTGGAGATGGAGATGAGTGTAGAGTTGTCTGCATTATATGTAATACTACTGGAGATGGAGATGAGTGTAGAGTCGTCTGCATATTATGTAGTACTACGGAAGATGGAGATGAGTGTAGAGTAATCTGCATATTATGTAATACTACTGCAGATGGAGATGAGTGTAGAGTCATCTGCATATTATGTAATACTACTGCAGATGGAGATGAGTGTAGAGTCATCTGCATATTATGTAATACTACTGGAGATGGAGATGAGTGTAGAGTCATCTGCATATTATGTAATACTACTGGAGATGGAGACGAGTGTAGAGTCATCTGCATATTATGTAATACTACTGGAGATGGAGATGAGTGCAGAGTCATCTGCATATTATGTAATACTACTGGAGATGGAGATGAGTGTAGAGTCATCTGCATATTATGTAATACTACTGGAGATGGAGATGAGTGTAGAGTCACCTGCATATTGTGTAATACTACTGGAGATGGAGATGAGTGTATAGTCATCTGCATATTGTGTAATACTTCTGGAGATGGAGATGAGTGTATAGACATCTGCATATTATGTAATACTACTGGAGATGGAGATGAGTGTAGAGTCGTCTGCATATTATGTAATAATACTGGAGATGGAGATGAGTGCAGAGTCGTCTGCATATTATGTAATACTACTGGAGATGGAGATGAGTGTAGAGTCATCTGTATATTATGTAATACTTCTGGAGATGGAGATGAGTGTAGAGTCATCTGCATATTATGTAATACTACTGGAGATGGAGACGAGTGTAGAGTAGTCTGCATATTATGTAATACTACTGGAGATGGAGACGAGTGCAGAGTCATCTGCATATTATGTAATACTACTGGAGATGGAGACGAGTGCAGAGTCATCTGCATATTATGTAATACTACTGGAGATGGAGATGAGTGTAGAGTCATCTGCATATTATGTAATACTACTGGAGATGGAGATGAGTGTAGAGTCATCTGCATATTATGTAATACTACTGGAGATGGAGATGAGTGTAGAGTCATCTGCATATTATGTAATACTACTGGAGATGGAGATGAGTGCAGAGTCATCTGCATATTGTGTAATACTACTGGAGATGGAGATGAGTGTAGAATTGTCTGCATATTATGTAATACTACTGGAGATGGAGCTGACTGCAGAGTCATCTGCATATTATGTAATACTACTGGAGATGGGGATGAGTGTAGAGTCATCTGCATATTATGTAATACTACTGGAGATGGAGATGAGTGCAGAGTCGTCTGCATATTATGTAATACTACTGGAGATGGAGATGAGTGCAGAGTCGTCTGCATATTATGTAATCCTACTGGAGATGGAGATGAGTGTAGAGTCATCTGCATATTATGTAATACTACTGGAGGTGGAGATGAGTGTAGAGTCATCTGCATATTATGTAATACTACTGGAGATGGAGATGAGTGCAGAGTCGTCTGCATATTATGTAATACTACTGTAGAAGGAGATGAGAGTAGAGTCGTCTGCATATTATGTAATACTACTGGAGATGGAGATGAGTGTAGAGTTGTCTGCATATTATGTAGTACTACTGGAGATGGAGATGAGTGCAGAGTAATCTGCATATTATGTAATACTACTGGAGATGGAGATGAGTGTAGAGTCATCTGCATATTATGTAATACTACTGGAGTTGGAGATGAGTGTAGAGTTGTCTGCATATTATGTAATACTACTGGAGATGGAGACGAGTGTAGAGTCATCTGCATATTATGTAATACTACTGGAGATGGAGACGAGTGTAGAGTCATCTGCATATTATGTAATACTACTGGAGATGGAGACGAGGGCAGAGTCATCTGCATATTATGTAATACTACTGGAGATGGAGATGATTGTAGAGTCATCTGCATATTATGTTATACTACTGGAGATGGAGATGAGTGCAGAGTCATCTGCATATTATGTAATACTACTGGAGATGGAGATGAGTGTAGATTCATCTGTATATTATGTAATACTACTGGAGATGGAGATCAGTGCAGAGTCATCTGCATATTATGTAATACTACTGGAGATGAAGATGAGTGCAGAGTCATCTGTATATTGTGTAATACTACTGGAGATGGAGATGAGTGCAGAGTCATCTGTATATTGTGTAATACTACTGGAGATGGAGATGAGTGTAGAGTCATCTGCATATTATGTAATACTACTGGAGATGGAGATGAGTGTAGAGTCGTCTGCATATTATGTAATACTACTGGAGATGGAGATGAGTGCAGAGTCGTCTGCATATTATGTAATACTACTGGAGATGGAGACGAGTGCAGAGTCGTCTGCATATTATGTAATACTACTGGAGATGGAGATGAGTGTAGAGTCATCTGCATATTATGTAATACTACTGGAGATGGAGATGAGTGCAGAGTCATCTGCATATTATGTAATACTACTGGAGATGGAGATGAGTGTAGAGTCATCTGCATATTATGTAATACTACTGGAGAAGAAGATGAGTGTAGAGTCATCTGCATATTATGTAATACTACTGGAGATGGAGATGAGTGTAGAGTTGTCTGCATATTATGTAATACTACTGGAGATGGAGACGAGTGTAGAGTCATCTGCATATTATGTAATACTACTGGAGATGGAGACGAGTGTAGAGTCATCTGCATATTATATTATACTACTGGAGATGGAGACGAGGGCAGAGTCATCTGCATATTATGTAATACTACTGGAGATGGAGATGATTGTAGAGTCATCTGCATATTATGTTATACTACTGGAGATGGAGATGAGTGCAGAGTCATCTGCATATTATGTAATACTACTGGAGATGGAGATGAGTGTAGATTCATCTGTATATTATGTAATACTACTGGAGATGGAGATCAGTGCAGAGTCATCTGCATATTATGTAATACTACTGGAGATGAAGATGAGTGCAGAGTCATCTGTATATTGTGTAATACTACTGGAGATGGAGATGAGTGCAGAGTCATCTGTATATTGTGTAATACTACTGGAGATGGAGATGAGTGTAGAGTCATCTGCATATTATGTAATACTACTGGAGATGGAGATGAGTGTAGAGTCGTCTGCATATTATGTAATACTACTGGAGATGGAGATGAGTGCAGAGTCATCTGCATATTATGTAATACTACTGGAGATGGAGACGAGTGCAGAGTCATCTGCATATTATGTAATACTACTGGAGATGGAGATGAGTGTAGAGTCATCTGCATATTATGTAATACTACTGGAGATGGAGATGAGTGCAGAGTCATCTGCATATTATGTAATACTACTGGAGATGGAGATGAGTGTAGAGTCGTCTGCATTATATGTAATACTACTGGAGATGGAGATGAGTGTAGAGTTGTCTGCATATTATGTAGTACTACGGAATATGGAGATGAGTGTAGAGTAATCTGCATATTATGTAAGACTACTGGAGATGGAGATGAGTGTAGAGTCATCTGCATATTATGTAATCCTACTGGAGATGGAGATGAGTTTTGAGTCGTCTGCATATTATGTAATACTACTGGAGATGGAGACGAGTGTAGAGTCATCTGCATATTATGTAATACTACTGGAGATGGAGACGAGTGTAGAGTCATCTGCATATTATGTAATACTACTGGAGATGGAGATGAGTGCAGAGTCATCTGCATATTATGTAATACTACTGGAGATGGAGATGAGTGGAAAGTCATCTGCATATTATGTAATACTACTGGAGATGGAGATGAGTGTAGAGTCATCTGCATATTATGTAATACTACTGGAGATGGAGATGAGTGTAGAGTCATCTGCATATTATGTAATACTACTGGAGATGGAGATGAGTGCAGAGTCATCTGCATATTATGTAATACTACTGGAGATGGAGATGAGTGTAGAGTCATCTGCATATTATGTAATACTACTGGAGATGGAGATGAGTGTAGAGTCATCTGCATATTATGTAATACTACTGGAGATGGAGATGAATGTAGAGTCATCTGCATATTGTGTAATACTACTGGAGATGGAGATGAGTGTATAGTCATCTGCATATTGTGTAATACTACTGGAGATGGAGATGAGTGTAGAGTCATCTGCATATTATGTAATACTACTGGAGATGGAGATGAGTGTAGAGTTGTCTGCATATTATGTAATTCTTCTGGAGATGGAGATAGGTGCAGAGTCGTCTGCATATTATGTAATACTACTGGAGATGGAGATGAGTGTAGAGTCATCTGTATATTATGTAATACTTCTGGAGATGGAGATGAGTGTAGAGTCATCTGCATATTATGTAATACTACTGGAGATGGAGACGAGTGCAGAGTCATCTGCATATTATGTAATACTACTGGAGATGGAGACGAGTGCAGAGTCATCTGCATATTATGTAATACTACTGGAGATGGAGACGAGTGTAGAGTCATCTGCATATTATGTAATACTACTGGAGATGGAGATGAGTGCAGAGTCATCTGCATATTATGTAATACTACTGGAGATGGAGATGAGTGCAGAGTCATCTGCATATTATGTAATACTACTGGAGATGGAGATGAGTGTAGAGTCATCTGCATATTGTGTAATACTCCTGGAGATGGAGATGAGTGTAGAGTCATCTGCATATTATGTAATAGTACTGGAGATGGAGATGAGTGTAGAGTCGTCTGCATATTATGTAATACTACTGGAGATGGAGATGAGTGTAGAGTCATCTGCATATTATGTAATACTACTGGAGATGGAGATGAGTGTAGAATCGTCTGCATATTATGTAATACTACTGGAGATGGAGCTGAGTTCAGAGTCATCTGCATATTATGTAATACTACTGGAGATGGGGATGAGTGTAGAGTCATCTGCATATTATGTAATACTACTGGAGATGGAGATGAGTGCAGAGTCATCAGCATATTATGTAATACTACTGGAGATGGAGAAGAGTGCAGAGTCATCTGCATATTATGTAATACTACTGGAGATGGAGATGAGTGCAGAGTCATCTGCATATTATGTAATACTACTGGAGATGGAAATGAGTGTAGAGTAATCTGCATATTATGTAATACTACTGGAGATGGAGATGAGTGTAGAGTCATCTGCATATTATGTAATACTACTGGAGATGGAGATGAGTGTATAGTCATCTGCATATTGTGTAATACTACTGGAGATGGAGATGAGTGTAGAGTCATCTGTATATTATGTAATACTACTGGAGATGGAGATGAGTGCAGAGACATCTGCATATTATGTAATATTACTGGAGATGGAGATGAGTGTAGAGTCAACTGCATATTATGTAATACTACTGGAGATGGAGATGAGTGCAGAGTCATCTGCATATTATGTAATACTACTGGAGATGGAGATGAGTGTAGAGTCATCTGCATATTATGTAATACTACTGGAGATGGAGCTGAGTGCAGAGTCATCTGCATATTATGTAATACTACTGGAGATGGAGATGAGTGCAGAGTCGTCAGCATATTATGTAATACTACTGGAGATGGAGATGAGTGCAGAGTCATCTGCATATTATGTAATACTACTGGAGATGGAGATGAGTGCAGAGTCATCTGCATATTATGTAATACTACTCGAGATGGAGATGAGTGCAGAGTCATCTGCATATTATGTAATACTACTGGAGATGGATATGAGTGTAGAGTCATCTGCATATTATGTAATACTACTGGAGATGGAGATGAGTGTAGAGTCATCTGCTTATTATGTAATACTACTGGAGATGGAGATGAGTTCAGAGTCATCTGCATATTATGTAATACTACTGGAGATGGAGATGAGTGTAGAGTCATCTGCATACTGTATAAGAGAAGATTATATAGAAGGGGACCCAAGATAGAGCCTTGTGGAATACAAGTTAGAACAGATATATAGGGAGAGCAGGAGGAGAGCTATTTGACAGGTTGCTGCCTACCAGAGAGATAGCTGGAGAACCAGGCAAAGGAGGTAAAAGATAGGTTGAGGTTAGATAGCTTAGTAAGGAGGATAGAGTGAAAGACTGTATCGAAAGCTTTGGAAAGGTCAAGGAAGAGGCAGGATATTTTTTGATTGTTATCAAGGGCTTTGGCTATGGTATGAGTGAAAGATAGGAGGGCGGTGGATGTGCTGTGGTCGGGACGGAACCCATGCTGAGTGGGAGTGAGAAGGTTTTGTTGGAGGACACGGTTGAGAAGTTGTGAGTGAATGCATTTCTTGAGTATCTCAGAGAGGGGAGAAAGAATAGCAATGGGACAGTAGTTAGATGGATCAGTGGAGTTGCAACCTTATGTAGTGGGATAGTAAAGAAGGATTTCCAGATAGCAGGACCTGTAGCTTCTTGTATAGATCTGTTAATGAGAATGCATATAGGATAGGCAATAGATTCTGCAGCAAGTTTGAGGAATGTAGGAGGTAAGTTATCGGTATAGAGAGAACATGGTTTAAGTTTTAGAAGATGAGATTTAATGTACAAAGTTGATACAGCTGTAAATGAGAAGGGATTCTGGTTGTGGGGATTGATGGGGGTAATGGTAGTTGCAGTGTTAGTGTTAGAGGGAGCGAGGTTTTGGATAGTGTCAATAAAGTTTTTGTTGAGTAGGGTAGTAATTTTCAGAGATTTGTTGTGGTAAGGTGAGGGGTTCGAAGGGCTGCCAGGGTAGAATATTTTGTTAAGATAGTCCAGAATTTGCGAGTGTTGGATCTCTTGTCTAGTTACGAAGAGTTGTAGTAAGATTTTGTTGTCTTTTGTGACCAATTTCTTGACTAGATTACATAGTTGTCTGTATTTATGCAGAAAGGGAGTATGCCTAGTTTTAAGCCATGCCTTTCAGGTGCTATCCCTGTTATTCATCAGGTCTCTAGTATCTTTGGAGAGCCATGGAGCAAAGTTTGATTTAATTCTAATTTTCCTGGAGGGAGCAAGGGAATTAAGGGTATCTAGGAAAATGTTAAATTTACTGACTGCATCATCAAGAGGGATGTGTTTAAGGATGGACCAATCAAAACTAGATAGTATGGAGTTAAATCAGGTGTTATTAACGTTACAGAGCTTACGGCACTTTCTATATAGGTGGAGTTTGTGTGCCTGGGAGTTGTGTCTGAGGACAGAGGTGGGGAGGTGATCACTTAAGGGGTCAGGTAGGGTACATGGGAAATGTTAGAGGTGGGAGGAGTTAGTGAGTATCCAGACAATGGTGGAGCTAAAAGATAAGTCTTTATTTAAATGGGTGGGGGATGTAATCAGTTGATGGAAACCATGTAGGTTGATACTAGATTGGGGAGAGTTACTAGTAAGTTTGGACCAGTCTATATTGACATCACCAAGAATGAGAGTTTCATAGTGTAAGTTGTGGCTAAACCAGGATAGGATATTTTCGAGGGTGGGTATATTATTTCCAGGGGGGATGTAGATGGAGGTGGCAGCAAATTTTTTGTTTGGATTTAGATGGCAGTTTAGGATGAGAAGTTCAGCAGGATAGAAGACGGGATGGGGATAGTGACAGGAGAGAGATTTTGGCTCTCTGAGTAGAGTATGGCTACACCACCACTTTTTTGGGGGGGATCTATCAGCACGATAGATGTAACCAAGTGGCAGT
>NC_056731.1:1548456979-1548556979 GCF_019279795.1 Protopterus annectens | reverse complement strand
ACTGGAGATTATTCCTGGAAGAAACATAACTACTCAGTAGCAAAAATGTAGAACCATTTTTTTATCTTTTGTGAATATGCAATCAAACATTATTTCTTGGACTTCACTGTATGATTCATAACTTAGCTGATAAGCACCAAACTCTCTTAAGAGATATTTAATAATTGTATACCGTGGAATGTACTACTACATTATCATGAAGTAATTATACAGACCTGCTGTTGTGGGCTTCTGAAATCCTCTGCTCTGCCTACAGTCACCCTCACAAACTGGCCAGGCACACAATCTCAAGAGACAGTCGTTAAGAGGAACTGTGAAAGTGCAGAAGATGTACATGCAAAGATGCACACATTTTGGAAAAACAGAACATAAAATCTGTATTTTTGAAAATAGTGGCCCACCAATCAACTGGCATGCAACATTACCAAGTGGGTAATAAAGATTTTTTGAACCAAAGTCTTTTTTGAGAGATGCCTTAAAACTGCAAGCTCAGTATGTTTCAATCATTTACATAACCTGCTGATCTTGTGTTATAAAGTATAACAAGGAATACAAACAATGGTAACCTGATTGCTCAGGAAACAATCAAAATGAATTTGTCATTTGCTACTGTTATATTATAGAAGAAATGCAGATTGTTTATTCAAGTATATTTTATATGTGTACACAGCATATGTATTTACATCTATTGATCTGTCTACATATGCATATATATATATATATATATATATATATATATATATATATATATATATATATCTACAGAGACAGAGAGAGATTTTGTCTGTGTGTGTGTGTGTGTGTGTGTGTGTGTGTGTGTGTGTGTGTGTGTGCACTGTATATGCACGATGCACGCACATGCATATGCATATATATACATATACAAATACATGCACACACACACACACACACACACACACACACACACACACACACACACACACACACACACACACATATATGTAGATATATATATATATATATATATATATATATATATATATATATATATATATATATATATGGTTCCCCTTCAGAAGGTAGAATGGCTGAAATCTCAAAATGCATATGGCCGAAGCCATATGCTCGAATTTCAGAAGCTCGACCTTCTAAAAGGAAAAAAAAAAAAACAACGAAACACAAAACAATGTTTCTGCAGGGGGGCAAGCCCCCTTGCACCCCCACACCCCCTGCTACTTATTTATACCAACTCCAAGATTGTACTACAGTGAAGAAAGGGAAATCTCCCTTTCTGCTCTGTATGCTGATCCCCATTAAGAAGGTCGAGATTCTGTAATTTTGAGCATATGGTCTCGACCATATGCGTTTCGAGATTTCAGCCATTCGACCTTCTGAAGGGGAACCATATATACACAAATGTATATATATATATATATATATATATATATATATATATATATATATATATATATATATATATTCTATATACATAAACAGAAGGGCAACTGCCTACACAAAAAACATAATTTCACACCACTGTATTCTTTATACATGGCTACATGTGTATGCATCGTACCTCTTAAATGCCCGTGATTTTATCTTATATTTTTGCCTTGTCACTTGTACAATTTTTGATTTTCTAGTATATAACTGAGGATTGCAATCAGTCAGTAATGCAAGACCTCAACATTTCACAAGTCTCGGTTTTCAGAAATGTATTTTGATGCAAAGGCTGATGTTCTGTTTACTTTTTAAGTGAGTTAAAGTATTATCTAAAAATTATCACTGATAGTTGTCCTTTGACCCCCATTATTTTTAGCTTTGTTCAGAAGTCTTGAGCAAAAAGTTGAGAGGTATGGTGTGCATGCACATGGTTGTACTTTTGCGAGTTTATATATGCGTCAGTATTTGTGTTTTTATGTACATTGTCCCCCGGATTTACTAATCTTCAGTGCAGGACTAGTCTAGTCCTGCACGGAAGTGGACGCTTAGGAGAAGGATGGCAGCGCACCATGCATATTAATAAAGGTGCACTGCCTGACCTCCTAGGCTTACATGGAGTGTGTACAAGTGCAGGAGGTGAGTCTGAGAGCAGAGCTCTCAGAATAAACATGGCCCTGCAATGTAGAACAGCAGAAAGTGTAAATACATGAGGGAGGCTGCTCATAAGTGTCCGCTTATCCCCACCAACAGTCCCCCATGTGTACAACAGCAACAGTACATATAAATAAACCAAAGAAAACTCTTTATTTTTTTTATAAATCTGAGTACAGCTAACTGTAGGTGTGTGGGTGTGCCCATTGCTTAGCTACGGTTAAAACAGCTTAAAAGGCTGAAGAGGACAACAAGAAAAATATATGCAAATGGAGCAGTACAGCAATAGTGTAGTGGGCAGAGCATTTGCCTAATGAACAGGCATTTGCGGTTCAAGTCCCACTGCAGCACAGTCTATTTTACAAGGCAAAGCATGGTATAACCAATAATTTTATTGCAAAACCCACTAAATAACATATATTTATGAACTGTAGTACTGCAGGAAATGCACATGTGAAGAGTAAATGTCAGAATGAATAAGGCAGTAGTAAGCAGGTTTAAGCACAAATAAGCAGTAGTAAGCATATGTAAGCACTAGTAAGCATGTGTAAGTGCATTTGCATGGGGGTAAGCACTACCTATACAGATTAAGCAAAGTAGAAGCTAACTGAGTGTAAGAAATGGTAACCAGATGTTAGCAGTGCTTACCACCGCGCAAACCCACACAAACCTGCTGGCAACTGCTTTAAAGTGCCTTAATCACTCAGTATCCAATGGGCCTTTGTTTGCCCAACAACAAAATAAACAGCTATGCAGGTCTCAAACCCAGGACCCTATATACCATAGTCCCAGTAGCTATCCACCAAGCCATCACAGAAGTACAGGTGAATGAGGTAGTAGTAATGGTGTCCTCACCATAGGATAACCAAACTGAACCTATGAAAGGCATCAGTATACAGTCATATATACCATAACTGACTACATAACATAAATATGTGAACTGCAGTATAGCAGTAAGCCCAGAAGTGATGTGTACTTGTAATAGAGTGTTGAAGTACCCAATAAAACACAAGGACCCCACAGTGTGAACGTACACATCAATCAGGGATACAAGTCATACA
This sequence comes from Protopterus annectens, assembly GCF_019279795.1. Classification (NCBI taxonomy): domain Eukaryota; kingdom Metazoa; phylum Chordata; order Ceratodontiformes; family Protopteridae; genus Protopterus; species Protopterus annectens. The sequence goes on along the minus strand of NC_056731.1, from coordinate 1,548,553,863 downwards.
TATAAGGTGTAATGAATAATCACACAATGCCAAAAAGGCATTATAATGAAGGTACACTGTAGGCAACACCAAGCAGTACACAAGCCACCTTAGGAGGTATGAGCATTGTTTACACCAGCTAACTGTTTGTGCCCAGTGGTATATCTTTTTAAATAATGCCAACCTTAGGTAAGCAGGTTTGCCCATAGCTTAGCCTTCTCAAAACTGGCCAATCACGGAAAAGTGCAGGGAATCGGCCCTACTTAAACCCAAGAGGCGGGAATACAGCTCATAACTGGTTGTAGCTTCCCCTTGCAAGCACTATGGCAGTAAGAGGAGAAGGAGTGCGCTTCTGGGCGCAGCGCTGTTGTATCCAGGAGTCCAAGGTCATGGCTGGACTCCTAGTTAAAAACCATGAGCAGAGATTGTTGCAGGGCCAGTACCAGGGCTCTCAATATAAGGTGGAGGTGTGGGACCATCACAACCATCTCACTATGCTGACCTGAAGCGGCAGAAGGGGGACCTCTTGGAGGAGTGGCTCCAAGAGGCTAGAGCATCATGGGATGTCCCAGCCATGTGTAAGTATCAGTCTACCTGTCTAATAATTGCCAGCTCAGGTATATCATGAATAGGTATGGATAAATATTCCTCTTATGTCTCCCACAGCTGCAATGGAGTGGGTTGCGAACCAGGAGGCCCACATCAGCTGCCTGGCTCAGTTGCGACGCGAGGCAGGTCAGTAATACTCATGCTTTTACTGTCATAGGAAATAAAAATAAAAGTAGTAGTAAAGTAATTGCTAGTATACAACCTGTATTGTTCAAGGCAAGTACTGCATACACTACAGAATATGTAAGAAAGAGTCTCATATTGTTAGTATAGCAATAAAAGTGTAATACCCTGACAAAACAGGTCCAACTGCTGGAATGTATATCTATATTCTGGTATCCTTTGGTAATGTAGATTTGCAATCTTGTAATAGTCCTGTAGTATTAAGCACTGTAACCCACACCATAATGTGAATGTGTAGGAATGCCTGTATATGACAGGTGTAATCTCCACAGGCCATTTAGTACAACTGAGAGACACATAGACAGTAAACAGGGGAAATGCAGACAACCAAACCTGAATAGCACATGCATCTGAGATGTGAACTGTTGTTTTATTAGTACACACAGCCACGGTTTGAATCCTGCCAGTGGTAGTAGTCTGCATACAGAATTATACACCACAAATGCACAGATATGTCCAAACTGTCTATTAAAGTGGCCCATATCTAATGCCTATCAACCTGCCCCCCCTGGGAAATCAGTGGGATGATCCCAGACATATAGGCAGCTAACAGGAAATACAACTGATTGACACAAATCTATGACAACAAACCTATCACACTAGCAACTCCCCAATACCTTATGTGACTAAGAAGCCACGTATGTCCCATTTACACCCCAACCTGTTAAGCTGTGGTCACAGTGTGTACAGTAACATAGTGAGATGTATGTGCATAATACTAATGTGTAATCTGGAACCTTGTGTGGCAACAGCCAGATTCTGTGCAGAAAGAGTTGGATAGCATAGTGCAAAACATCTGCCTGGAATCCAGCCACATGTGTACAAAGAGTTAGTCCGTGTTAACAAACATTCCCTCCACAGGTATACCAGGTAAGAGGTGCAAACTGCAGGTAAAACCGGTTCATGTGTAATGATGTTGACAGACATATCAGTGTCTAGTATAGGTCTATAGGGTAGTGTAGTAAGACTTGTAAGGTACAGATAACAGCACTGACTAGGAAAGTAATGTTGAGTACAGGAATATACTACTTGTTAATTGACATCTTTCTCTCCCCCCACCTTATCTCCAACAATAATCAACATATCCACCCCAACTGGTATGTACTGATACTGATAATGGCCAATCGTTTGACAAATATTCTAATGGTTACCATGCATGTGCCATATTGAATTATTCCAAAATTGTTGGCATGGTGCCATCAACGTACCTGCATGCTGTTCTTATTACCACTGTGGTCCCATATATGCATGTGTTCTGTTTGCTATGCAACTGTTCCATATCTGGTGTCTGGGTTAATGGGAATATTTATGCATGCTGTATTACCTATCCCTGGAATGTGTTGACTATTACTAACCCATAAATGATGTTGAAATCTAAACACTATAGCACGCTTGGGAAGGCCGGCCCCAGCAGATCCACCTGCGCTACCTTAGCTGGCCAAGGTACCGGGCACCAGCATGTCTGGCACCCAACCCCGCACCTCCATGTCCATTGGTCCTGCACCACCTTCAGTTGGAACTGCCTCACGGGATGGGGCTCACCCCCCTGGAAGTGGGAGCGGACAGGCACCTGTCACCAGATCTGGATCGTGATACATAGTGCGATCAATGAGCAAATTGGTGATCTTCTACTCCAGCTTGAGGGCCGTGTGTCGCAATTAGAGAGTCAGCCTGGCTCTGTGGCTCAGCCCCCAGCAGAGCCACCTTCGGGGCTGTGAAGGTGCAGTGGTGACTGCCCATGTGTGGGGACCTCAGTCCCACTGTTACCACTAGGGGGCGTGTGGGCTTCCGATATCCCAACACCCCTCCCCATCAAGGTGTTTACCCCCAAATGTGTCATATACCACCCCTGTATGTGTCTTGTGTGTCTTGTCTGTTAACCTACCCAACCTACCTCCCAAAATATACCTACTATCCATCCCCAACATCCCATTCTCACCTGAAAAAAAAAGGGCAATCTGTTCCCACAAAAAAATCACGCCCCATACATAGCTGTCCATTTTGCACATATGTCCACTGGACACATGTAATCTGCTCTAATTGGCATCACAACAAATTTATGTTGTCCTCACCCCTCTCCCAGTGGTTTGAGTGTCCAAATCTATGTCCAAATTCAGTGTATATGCACAGTTGTTGCTGTAGAAGAAATGGGCAGCTATGGACCTTCCCTACACCCTTCCTGCACATCCCTAGCTATTTCCCCTACTGTCTTTCCCTCTTTGTGCTCCTTTTTCACCACTTTCCTATCAACCCTTTTTTCTTTTCTTTTAAAGAAATTAGCTTTGTGGTAAGTGGGAGTAAGCACTTTTAAGCAGCAGTAAGCGGGTTTATGCCCTACACAGGGTAAGCAATTTAGAAACTGAGTGTAAGACACTGTAACCACAAGTCAGCAGTGCTTAGCTCCGCGCAAACCTGTGCAAACCCACTTACACCTGCTTTAAAGTGCTTTACTCACTCAGTATCCAACGTCCGGTGATCTGCCTAGCAATAAAATAAACAGCTTCTGCAAAACTCGAACCCCGGACCCTGCACACCATACACAAAGTGATTTGCCATTAACCATGGCAGATATACATAACCCTCATGTTTTCACAAACATATCATTCAGAACAATCAGTCAACACCTATATGTCTACATAAACACAGCACAATACATATGTGTACATGGATATATATCTATGTAGGTATATACGGACACAGTTATATATATGTTAGCAGATATATATATCTATATAGGTATATATGGCCATACACCTCTAGATAGCAATGGCAGATTAACAAATACAGATATGTCCACATGCACCATTAATGGGGTTGAGAGGCCGCACACACTATACATCTCGTACAAATAGGCATCCCCCCACAGCCAAACACATCTGCCCTGCAATACACTACCAAGTAAAGTCTGCTTCCCATAGGAAATGTAATATGTAGAAGCTATCAACATTCCCAGGATACAGATACACAGACACAGATATACAGATACAGATATACATATATATATATATATATATATATATATATATATATATATATATATATATATATATATATATATATATATATATATATATATATATATATATATATATATATATATATATATATATATATATATATATATATATATATAGGGTCTATATTAGAACATCAAACTTTCAGAACTTCGAATGTTCTAATATCGACACCTACTAACCGAAAACTGATAAGACCAAAATTGAAAACAGCAAATTTTTTACTAGGGAAAAAATTTGTTGATCCAAAACACATACACACAACACAAACACACCAAACAAACAGCAATCCACACACATACACCTAAAATTTTACATCTAAACCTACACTAAAATGTACATACACCACTATCTACCCACTTACCTTAACCCAAACCATAACCCTAAGGTCCACCACTATCGCACACACACCTCACCCGCACCCTAACCCTAACTTACCTATCCCACCCTAACCCTCACGTCCACACATTTGCACACTTACCTGACCCGCCCCCTAACCTTAACTCACCTATCCCACCCTAACCCTCACGTCCACACAATCGGACACTTACCTGAACCCGACCGTTACTTTCCACCGCAGAGCTGAAAATAGCGAAGCGACAGGAATGGACAACCGAATTCTTTCCCTAGGAAAGAATTCGGTTATCTTAATTTTCACTATTTCCAATTTTCGGTTAGTAGGTGTCGATATCAGAACATTTGAAGTTCTGAAACTTCGATGTTCTAATATAGACCCTATATATATATATATATATATATATATATATATATATATATATATATATATATATATATACACACACACACACACACACACACACACACACACACACACACACACACACACATATATATATATATATATATATATATATATAAAACTATACATGTGACTACACATACACACACAGATATATGTACAGTAGGATACATATGTAGAAGATGCACACAATATGGAGCAGCCACTATGCCTACAGTTAACACCTGAACATCTGAACACTGTATGGGCCACCCATACATATGTCAATCATTGCCTGCAACATATACCCATAGAGAGGTCATAGGAAAGACACCACACACAGGTTTGCAGAAATGGAAAACTTTTAATTGAGTACTATTACAGTTCTAAATGCCATGTCATATAGCTGTTCAGACACTGACAACCATATAAACGGAGTACTGCAACTGTGAAACAGTTACACTAATACAGTAGTCTGGAAAGGTTCACAACTGTTGCTGTAAAGTCCAAGCCCTTCAAATTGTACAATAGTGAAGACAGACTGGGCCACAGGATACCAAACAATCAACGGTATGTACTGCAGGTGTATAGTTCAGCAGCCTCCATCTACACTCTGCACAAACTCAGTAGGTGGTAAAGAAGTTATGTGATCAAATGGGTCGTAACTGTTACATAACAAGGCATAACTGACACCATCACAAGCACACCAACAAACAGAACAGTCTGTATGGCAAGAGGCAGTAGGCTTGCATTACCCCAATTCATGTAAGTAATGTAAATATAGGTGAAGTATACAGTACTGTACATCCAGATACCTTACGGCAGCTCAACCCTGATACCCCCACATTTTTTAACAGCCTAGGTAATTTATGGTGCTCCCCCCTAGACTCGATAATACAGGGCCATATACCACTGTTACATACACTGGCCTCTGGAGTGCATAACAGCACACATGTATTGTGTAAGTGATGCCCACACAAGTATGGCCCCAGCCCCACTCTACGTGTCAGAGATACAACACCAGTGAACTGATTGCAGCAATGGCAGTGTGATATACTTACAGCCCACTACAGAACAACCCCCAACAGCATGACTTATGTGCAAAGCTTGGTATGTAGGTGGAGGACAGAGAATGGAACACAGGCACATATGTGGACAACTGTTGCCATACACTAAGCAAGTTGTTGGTGTTACAGGATAGTCTGCAACATACCCTTAGTCAGGCAATTGAGGTTAGAAACAGAAATGGATGAAGCCATGTACTGATAGCACTCAACACACACACTGCCAGTGTAATATCTGACACAGGACCTGTGTGGTGGACGGACAACACATGATAGGCATACCTCTGTCCAGCAAGAGGATAAGCCCACAGTAGTGAGCTATGCAGACAGACTGCATTCCAAGGTAAGCTAGTATGTACACACACACACACACACACACACACACACACACACACACACACACACACACACACACACACACACACACACACACACACACACACACACACACACACACACACACACACACACACACACACACACACACACACACACACACACACACACACACACACACACACACACACACACACACACACACACACACACACAAAACCTATAACACCAGTACTATACAAAGCATAACACAATTCTACTCACAGTCTGTCTGTAGTTCCTGATCCTCCTACAAATATGTGGCTGCCCTGAATGTGCAGGTTCTCCTGTAAGAGGTATTGCTACCTGCTGTCTGTAACACTGATGCCCACACACAGGAAGGATGTCTATCACACAGGAAATGTAAAGGGACCACTCTCACATGCTGTAGGGATTTATAGTGGGTGGTTGCCATGACAGTGGTAATTGGAAGTAGTACACATGTGTAATCATATATATATGGCTATCTCGATAAGTATATGTACATATATTTCCACCATATGTCCTGGACATGGAGTGTAGCCCTACCCCAGGCCCTATAGTCCCAAAGTTGTAGTGCAAGGGGATGTCAGGTATGTATAGCAGGTATATTAGTAGACTGTTGCTACTGTCATTGGGATTGTCTTCACAGACATGGTGTGTGTGAAAGGTCACATCTGCTTATAACATGTGTGCCATTGGCTACTGACAGACATCCTAAGGAAATCATTGTAAAATACAGCTTCTAGCATGTAATGCCCCTGTGGAGTGCAGCAGAGATCATCATCATTCTCTTTCGGCTTTTCCCGTTAGGGGTCGCCACAGCGGATCATCTCTTTCCATTTCTTCCTATCCTCTGCATCTTGCTCTGTCACACCAACCGCCTGCATGTCCTCTCTCACCACGTCCATAAACCTTATCTTAGGCCTTCCTCTATTCCTCTTACCTGGCAGCTCCATCCTTAGCATCTTTTTCCCAATATACCCATCATCCCTCCTCAGCATATGTCCAAACCAACGCAATCTCGTCTCTCTTGCTTTGTCTCCAAACTGTCCAACATGAGCTGACCCTCTAATATACCGATTCCTAATCCTATCCATCCTAGTCACACCGATTGCAAATCTTAACATCTTTAACTCTGCCACATCCAGCTCTGACTCCTGCCTTTTGTCAATGCCACTGTCTCCAACCCATATAACATAGCTGGTCTCACTACACTCTTGTAGACCTTCCCTTTCACTCTTACGGATACCCGTCTGTCACAAATCACTCCTGACACTCTTCTCCACCCATTCCACCCTGCCTGTACTCTCTTCTTCACCTCTCTTCCACATTCACCATTACTCTGAACTGTTGATCCCAAGTACTTAAACTCGTCCACCTTTACCAACTCTACTCCCTGCATCCTCACCATTCCTCTACCCTCCCTCTCATTTACACACATATATTCTGTCTTAGCCCTGCTGACCCTCATTCCTCTGCTCTCTAGAGCATATCTCCACCTCTCCAGAGTCTCCTCAACCTGATTCCTACTCTCACTACAGATCACAATGTCATCTGCAAACATCATAGTCCACGGGGCCTCCTGTCTGATCTCATCTGTCAACCTGTCCATCACCACTGCAAATAAGAAAGGACTCAGAGCTGATCCTTGATGTAATCCCACCTCCACCTTAAACGGATCTGTCACTCCCACTGCAGTCCTCACCACTGTCACACTACCCTCGTACATATCCTGTACCACTCTTACGTACTTCTCTGCCACTCCCGACTTCCTCATACAATACCACAACTCTTCTCTAGGCACCCTGTCATATGCTTTCTCCAAGTCTACAAAGACACAATGCAACTCCTTCTGACCCTCTCTGTATTCTGTTCTGTATTGTGTTCTGGAGTGCAGCAGAGATATTGGCCAATATATGTGGAACATCTGACACTCCCTGTACAGTCCAGAGGTATACACATAAGCCCTTAGTGCACAACTTGTGTACCACGACTGACAATATGGATGAAGACAGCCATATAGATGGGTATAACACATAATGACTGGTATACATTTGCCATCATAGGTTATGCATTCACACACTCCTGCCTGTCCTGACACATAATGACTGCTGATACAGGGGTGCCATAGCCATGTACTACCCACTAGATATTGACATACAGCTGTACAGCATCCCACTGCTCTGCCTGACATACATGACTTTTAAGGGAGGCCCGGCAGCAGTACATCTGGCAAGTATCTGCACAAGACATCTCACTGGGTAAGTACACTAAGCTGCTAGGCAGGTAACAATGCACTGTGAAGGCTACAGGCAGATTGCCTCAACACTGGTCTACATCTCCTATGGGGGGAATGCACATGTACCTGCATATATAGCAGGCTCAACAGGCATGTCACAGCACAGGGTAAGATACACCTGTGTGAAAGTGCTTAACCACAACTAATGTGAACACAGCCACAGCCACATACGGTAAACTAGCATAATACTACAGTATATGGACTATCTGTTGTACACCATCCTCATATATGCCACTCACAGAATGACCCTACATATACTGGGCTGCTGCACAGTTTGGTCTGATGACTGTCTGTGGCATGGGACATGTGTGTGTATGGCCCTACAAACATATATGCCAATATGGTACCATACAGTGGGGCAGCATGTAACATCAGATAGGATGGGAACTAGAACAATGACATCTACCACAGTCTGTACATAGGCAAAAGTATATATTAACAATACACACACTGCTGGCATTCACCATAAGTACACAGACCTCAGTACTGTACAAACATCCGCAGAATGTCAAGGTTATGTCATGAAATATAACTCCTACTGTAAATAACATGTGTAGCAGTCTGATATATCACTGGCTTGTTGTCAGATATGATGACACTAATTATGGTGTACAGCACATTTGCACCACTTCATGCATGAGATATGTACAAAGGTTGATAGAGGTGTGGCTGAAAGCACATACACAGCGCCAATATTGACATGTTGCTGTGATAATCATACATTTACTGTTGTAATAGGGTTTGTTGCAACATATGTCCTTTGAGGGATATGAAGTCAGTAACTGTCACGGCCTTCACCATCTACAGACTGCAATCCTCACACTACCTTCTGCAGTCCACAGATAGATGCTCCGTGGGTAACACATGAAAGCAAAGGTACAACAATGCCCAGTCTGCAGATGGCCCTGCAGATGGGGATTCCTCATAAACATGGAACTGACACGGCAGTTATTGTGACATGTACGACAGCCATATCCACACAAACACTGTTAAACCAACATTACTCCAAATGCAGTATAGCAGCACTTACAGTCTGTAGTCAGGTCAGGTACATCCCCCTCCTGTTTGTTGCCCTCTTTCCACAGTGTATGTTGTTAGAGGTAAATCCCCAATCCATCTGAGATGCTGTTTGCCAAACAACAGATCTAGTTCCTGCTCACAGTGCGTGAAAAGGGCCAACACCACCATGATGTTCCTAGATATTGGAGTGTGCTTCCATGCAGTTGGCTATGGGAATGTTACCAAAGCTGTTCCACATGCAATCAGCTAGGGGAGTGCTGCAATTCATGCAGAGGCCATCAGCTGATCTTGAGCATCACTTAAAATACACATGCTGCTGCTGCCTAAGCAAAGCAGGTGTGGGTCTCCACATCCACCAGAGAGGGAGTGGGAGAGGCAGACAGAGGCAAATACATGTCAGGGAGGGGTGGGAGAGTAAAACTGAAGCATGTTTGTGTCACACACCTACCAGCACAGTGTATGAAACCCCAGACAACTATGTAGTGCCATCACAGTTCAATGCAGTTATCGGATGCGCCACATGGGTTACCTGTTTGGAGCACTCAGAACATATATGTGTTGGCGAGTGATTTCTGCAACAGGGATACGGTAGATATATGGTAGGTGATGTACACGTGCCTGTCTGCATAAACAGGTGCCAGAGACAACACAGCCACACTCTCACAGGGATGCACCCACACTGACACACTTGGCAGGGCCAGGAGTACAACTCATAAGTAGTGGGATTGCCACAACACATCACTGTGCAGGTATCACATGCACCACACGGGTCATATGAAGGTTATATGGGCAAAGATTATGAGGAGGTGTCAGATATCAGACAGCATGCTTCAGTATGCCCATGGGGGTTGTAGTGAGTGTGGATGTGGACATGCGCACTATACAACACACACACAAACACACAGGGTGCTAGTTATGACATGCATGGTTGCATGTCTGCATGGGTGTGTGGTGGTCAACTGTGCCAGCAGGCTATACAAGTGTAGGCAATGGGTATACCTTGGCATCAGGCCACATGACAATGGTCTGCATTGTGGCTCAGGGCTTTAGTTTTTGCATTTGCCCACACAGGTGGGTATTGTATCCCCCATCCGGTCACCTGGGTGACTACTGTGTGTGGCCAATGCTGTGCATCACTATTCCTTAGTCCATGACATGGACGGTGTCTAGGATGTGCACACCTCCCACATGCATGCACAGTGACATGTGGAACTGTACCTGGGGTGTCTGGCCCATGTTGTGAACAGAGATTATCATCAGATGTGCCAGTCTTGCCCAGCTGTGGCAGGAACTGGTAATGGGCAGCAGGTTTACCCTACAACTACATTGATAGCATGCTAACAGCATTCCCTGATGTCAGTGTCATCTGTCCATACAGGGCATGTTGTCAGGCATGGTATGTCCATTGTGGGTCACATGTGAAGGCACCACAGGTGCTGCAGGTGTCCATTGGGGAGGTGCACTGTCTGCATGTACAAGCATATTGGACAGATGGGCAGGGTGACACGCCTTCTGTAGCCCACTGGTATCACTCCATAGTTACTATCAGTGGCCAATATGCAGTGTACTTACCCACGTCTTGGCTGTTGCCTAGGCATGTGTGTGTGTGTGTGTGTGTGTGTGTGTGTGTATGAGACATGGGTTGAGAGTGTGCTCTGGGTAATACTGGGGTTGCTAACTGTGATTGCCTGGCCTTGATGTCACATGTATGGGTATGGCTTTGCACCCCAGCCTCTCAGCTATTTTACATCTGTTATCCCTGTACAGTTGACATTGTGATATATAGTAGTGCCACCATATAAGAAATATGAAAAACCCTCTCCACAGATGTCACACACTCACAACCACCTCTACACAGGATACAAGTTACAAACACACACACACACACACACACACACACACACACACACACACACACACACACACACACACACACACACACACACGCACACACACACGCACACACACACACCTGTCATGTCTAGGAGTAGATCCCCTTCCTAACTAGTTTATTACACTACAGCACTACCCAGTTATAGTATGTGCCACAGACATTACTGGAGTACTCCTTCCCCAAAGGTGTATTTCACAATGAATGACATCAGCAGAATTGCCAAAGTAGGGCATTTGAAATGTACTGCGAGTGACTAGCCTAAAATGCATTGCTCCCTACCCAGACAGTGAGACACACACAAAACATCCACAACCAACATGTGTGGGTATAGAACCCCTGACCGAGGTCTATATCACACTACAGCATGGAGCTGTTATAGGATGCACGACAGGGATTACTAGAGATCTTCTTCCCCAAAGGTGTATTTCACAATGAATGACATTGGCAGGATTGCCAAAGTAGGGCATTTGAAATGTACTGTGTGACTAGCCTATAATTCATTGCTCTGTACACAGACATTGAAACACACACAAAACATCCATGGAGATGGAACCCTACCACAGTTCTAAATCACACTCCAGCAGTATGCAGTTACTGGATGCACTACGGAGATTACTGGGCAACAACCGCCCCAGAGGTGTATTTCTAGGAGGGTGACATCAGCAGCCTTGCCAAAGTTGAGTATATGAATTGTAATGAGTGTGAGTACCCTAAAAAGCATTGTTCTCCACACAGACAGACACTCACACACAGACAGTTATTAAGTCTGGGGTTAGAACACCTACCTAACTACTTTATCACACTACAGCAGTACACAGTTACAGGATGTGCTACAGAGATTATTAGGCTACAATTTTCCTAGAGGTGTATTTCTAGGTGGGTGACATCAGCAGCCTTGCCAAAGTTGAGTATATGAATTGTAAGTAGTGTGAGCACTCTAAAAAGCATTGCTCTTTACTCAGTCAGACACACACACACACACAGTTGCCAAGTCTGGGGTTAGAACACCTACCTAACTACATTATCAAACTACAGCAGTATGCAGTTATAGGATGCCCTACAGAGATTATTATGCTATAACCTTCCCAGAGGTATATTTCTAGGTGGGTGACATCAGCAGCCTTGCCAAGGTTGAGTATATGAATTATAAGGAGTGTGAGTACCCTAAAAAACATTGCTCTCTACACAGTCAAACAGACACACAAACACATAGTTGCCAAGTCTTGGGTTAGAACACCTACTTAACTACTTTATCACACTACAGCAGTACGCAGTTACAGGATGTGCTACAAGGGCAGCAATTTCCCAGAGGTGTATTTCTAGGTGTGTGACATCAGCAGCCTTGCCAAAGTTGAGTATATGAATTGTAAGGAGTGTGAATACCCTAAAAAGCATTGCTCTTTACTCAGTCAGACACACACACACACACACACACACACACACACACACAGCTGCCAAGTCTGGGGTTAGAACACCTACCTAAATACATTATCACACTACAGCAGTATGCAGTTATAGGACGCCCTACAGAGATTACTGGACTATAACCTTCCCAGAGGTGTATTTCTAGGTGGGTGACATCAGCTGCCTTGCCAAGGTTGAGGATATGAATTGTAAGGAGTGTGAGTACCCTAAAAAGCATTGTTCTTTACACAGTCTGAGACAGACAGACACACACTAACTCACACACAGTTGCCAAGTCTGGGGTTAGAACACCTATCTAACTACTTTACCACACTACAGCAGTATGCAGTTATAGGACACCCTACAGAGATTACTGGGCTATAACCTTCCCCGAGGTACTGCTGCTGTAGTGTGATAATGTAGTTAGGTAGGTGTATTTGTAGGTGGGTGACATCAGCAGCCTTGCCAAGGTTGAGTATATGAATTGTAAGGAGTGTGAGCACCCTAAAAAACATTGCTCTCTACACAGTCAGACAGACACACACACAAACCACACACACACACATAGTTGCCATGTCTTGGGTTAGAGCACCTACCTAACTACTTTATCACACTACAGCAGTATGCAGTTACATGATGCGCTACAGGGGCAGCAGTCTTTCCAGAGGTGTATTTCTAGGTGGGTGATCAGCAGCCTTGCCAAAGTTGAGTATATGAATTGTAAGGAGTGTGAGTACCCTAAAAAGCATTGTTCTTTACACAGTCAGACATGCACACAAACAAACACTTGCACAGTTGCCAAGTCTGGGGTTAGAATTTCTACCTAACTAGTTTATCACACTACAGTAGTTATGTACAGTTATGGGACGCTCCACGGAGATTATTGGTCTACAACTCTCCCAAAGGTATATTTCACATTGGATGACCTCAGCAGGCTTGTCATAGTAGGGCTATGGGGAGGACAGTGTGTGCAAGGGCCATAACCCATTCATCTAGCTGTTGACATGCCACATGCAGGCACACATTGGGTCATATGCCACAGGTACGTGTATACAGCTGCTAGATGACTACTTCCTTGTACAGTCATGTTGCAGAGCTGGCACGTGCATCACATAGTCTGTAATGCTGACAGATACTGGTGGCTAGTATCTGCAGTGAGTGACATCTGCAGCTCATGTGCTTGGGGTCCTTTGGCTGTGTGCTAGGTGGGGAGGCCTGGATCGCTCCCTGTCACAGTCACCCTCTTCCACACATCTATGTGCCCAAGACTTGGCAACTATGTGTGTGTGTGTGCCTGTCTGACTGTGTAGAGAGCAATGTTTTTTAGGGTACTCACACTCCTACAACTGGCTATGTCACTGTATCAAGCCTGGCTAACTCTCTCTAGAATGTGTAAAAATCTGTTCACCATCTTACTGTGTAATTTAATTTAATCCTGATTTATGCTCGGGATTAACTCTAACCTGTGGAACTTGTTTAACTTGCTTACTTATGTAATCTCTGCCTACCCTTGGAGCTTTTCTCCTCGGGCCTCCGCTGAAAATGGACATGTATCCAGTCGGACTATCCTGGTCAACAAATGTAAAATAAAAAAAATAAAAATAAAATAAATGTATGTCTACCTTTGGCTTATTATAGTGTGTTGTCCTGACATATATGTCTGTATTCCGATCCACTGTGTGTGCAAGGCATGGGTGGAGCATACTGACCAGTGTCTGCACTAACAACTGCAACTGCCAGATGTCTGGTCCACTGGTGTTTGCAGTCATGGGCTTCATGTGTTTAAGTGTGTGAGCATGCCCAGTATGACCTTTCAGTATGTTGTAGACTGACATTGCCTTCATTTCTCTGTGTGTGTGAGCATGCCCAGTATGGCTGTCTATATTGAATTTGTGGATCGTGTCCAGGTAGTTTGTGCTGGGTGGCCACTGTGGTGCTGCAGTTAGTGTTGTTGCCTCACAGCAAAAGGTTTTCTGGTTCAATCCTCAGTTGGGGTGCCTTCTGTGTGGAGTCTACATGTCCTCCCTATGGTTGCACGGGTTTGCTCTGGTGTCCTCCTAAAGACATGCTGTAGGTGGACTGGGCACTCTAAATTGGCCCTAGGCATGTGTGTGTGCCTTCTGTGGAAGGTTGGGCGCCAGGCTGGCAACTCAACACCATCAAACTCTACTGTCAATCATGAGTGGACAGGTGATTCGCTGTGGTGACCCCTAACCAGGAAAAGCCAGAAGAAGATGTCCAGGTAGTTTGTGCTGCAGTGCTGACCTTTGTGTTGTACACCAACAGGTAGCATGCTGTCTCTGCAGGGTATCCAGTGATCATTTGGCTTTGACTGTTACTACATTTCTGCATAGCAGGGGGGGCACACTTGACTGTTTCTACATTTCTATATAGGAGTAGGGGGGAGGCATCTGACTGTTATTACATTACTATGTAGGATGGGTGGGGCACACCTGACTATTTCTACATTTCTACACAGGAGTGAGGGAGCACATCTGACTGTTATTACATTACTATGTAGCATGGGTGGGGCACACCTGTCTATTTCTACATTTCTACACAGGAGTGGGGGGGGCACACCTGACTGTTATTACATTATTATGTAGGATGGGGGGGCACACCTGACTATTTCTACATTTCTACACAAGGTTGTGGGGGCACACCTGACTGTTTTTACATTACTATGTAGGTTGTGGGGGGCACATGTGAAACATGTTCACATTTGCTAAGACCATACTGGCATGTCAGGTACTCCATTTCATTCTGTATTGCTAACTATCATGCTGACTAGAGGCATACCAGTGTACTACAGATCATGGTTTTGGTTGCCCTACATATTATTGTCTGACTTTCTACCCTTCAGAACTAACATCCCACTGCCTGGCCAAATGTGGTCTGCCTGTGTAGGTCTGGGGAGGTGGTTAACCATAGCTATCATTCTGGGGCCATGGCACATGCTCTGTTTGGGTTTGTCTACACCTGTCCTGCTGGCTGAGACTGTTGTTGGGTATGTGAACCATCCTGATTGGCATGTGTGGGACATATGGACACACATGTCACACAGCACATTTCTTGCAGTGGGTTTTGTCACCCTGTGTAGTACTGGCCACTGTGGTGACACCAGTATGTGTTACAGATGTCATGGTGCCACTATGGGTGTCTACTGTCTGCTGCCATAACATTCAGCCACCAAATTCCCTTGCATGCTCACATCCAACCATAGCTACAGGTGACAACACATTTTACTCCATTTGGCAATTGGTAGATTGATTGACTGACCTTGAGGGTGAGCCAGACTGGTGCTGGAGGGCTGCCTATATCAGATGCACATAGCACACTCCCTATACATGGTTGAGCACAGGTAGTGTCATATCTGGCATCCTTTTTACTGTATGTGCGAGTCAGAGAGATGTGTCATTCCCTGGGTCCCTACTGTGTCAGTGCATGTGCTATGTGTTGCCTCTTTGCCAAGACAAGGGCATACTGGGCATGCCTCCTTCTGCCTACTGGGGCAGGTTCAGGCTGTTCCTCCTCTGGGTCACTCTGTGCCTGTGCAGGCCTTGGCATTGGTGAGGGGCTGTGTGGCCCTGCCCCATGCTGTCCCTGCTGCAGCTGTTTCCACAGGATCATATTGTGTAGCATAGCACATACCATAACAATATGGGTACATGTAGCTGGTGAATACTGCGAGGCTCCATCGGATATGTCCAGACACTGGAACCATAACCTGAGCATCCCAAACACATGCTCTATTATATGTCTGGCCTGTGCGTGTGCCTCATTATGGCATTATTGTTCACATGTGTGTGCATTTCTGACCGGTGTCATCAGCAATGGTCCAGTGTGTACCCAGCATCCCCCACTAGGTGACTGTAGGAGATATCCCCACTGGCAAATGTCTGGTACAGCTGCATCAGATGCCATATGTAGGAATCATCATAGCTTCCAGGGCAGCCAGCACACACATTCATTATAATGTCCTGGGCATCACAAATGACCTGGTAGTTGATGGAGGGGATGCCCTGCAGTTGATGTTGGCCCTACCCTGCTCACCGGGTGGTGCTTTGGTGCTTTGATGCATATGTGCGTGCAGTCTATAGCACCCACTACCCCAGGGTATTCTGCTATTTGGTGGAAGAGATGCATATTGCTGGTCAACACCTCATGGGTGTTGAGGAAATATACGTGCTCACTGGCATGTGCTGACATGGCATCCAGGAACTGGTGGAATAATCTGGATGCTGATGCCTGTGAGATCCACATGATTTCCCCAGTTGTGCTTTGGGAGGTACCTGTGGCTAGTATACCTAAGCCTACACATACCTTGGTATCCACTGGGATGGGTTCCCCTCGGTCAATTTGGTGTGTCAAGTGTGGCCGGCACAGCTCAACAATTTGCTGTAGGAAGTCTCTGTCCACCCAATAGCGCTCCACTATCTCCAGCTCATGTAGTCGCTGGTAGGTTACCCTGGGTCTATACACTCTTCTCAGTCTCCTCACTGTGGGTTGTTCGGCAACATTCACATCCTCACCACCCTCAGCCTCTTGCACATGTTGTTCTATGTTGCCTGCTGCAGTCCTTCTTATTTTGTAGGTTTGTTTGTTAAAATGTCCCCGTTTGTATACACCAGTGGTGTAGAGTGTGGGAAAAGGTGTTTGCTTAGTTTATAGTGGTGTTCTGGGCTGGGCTGGTCTGCTGCCTCTGTAATTGGCTAATTCTGATACATTTAACCTGCCAGCTAAGCTAGTTCTCCTTGATTACCTTCCTACTGCTGTTTTCCCTTCCCATTGCCTTACTGTTTAAGCCTGTGTGCTCGCCGCACAGAGTGCTCAAATGTGCACACTGCTGCTATTTCCTGGTTTAACTTCTTTTTTCTTCCTGTAAAGCTCGGTGTATTCACCACCTACATGCACACCCGCTTACACTTTGTAAAGAGTGCTAGGCAGGTTTAGACACACCCCCTAGCGTAGTTGTGTTAGGTTAGGAGCAAACCCAAGCCACAGGGCTCCAATACACTTACAGTATGCCTGATACACCCCACCATGATGTCACCTACCTCCTAGGCTTGTACCCAGCTATTCATACTCTTACACTGTTGGGACCTGTCCCACATGCTGGGGAAAACTGGGATTCACTATCCTTCCCCTCATTTGCATAGGATTGCCTGCTAATGCATAGTTACATGTCTCACACTGGGCCTTCCCCCTTAGCAACCACTACTCACTGGCCAGGTTGTCTTCTGCCTGCCATTGACTTGCATGGCAGAATACTGATTTTAGTTAGAATGCTCATTTTAGGTTTATTTTCTTATTTTCCCCCCGATCCCATTTGCGTGCCACTGCCCTATGCTTAAAAAGCTGAGATTGGTGAAAAACAATTAAAAGTTGATTTTTTTTTATTTTTTTTATTGTTTGCAATGCCAATGGCCTTATACTTGGCCATTGGCATGCTTACTCACTGATATGCAGCCTTTATTTGGAGCTGTCAGAGCTCCGTTTTGGATTTTGCAGAAATGTACTCGGTTACTAACTGAGTACATTTCTGCAGATAGCACTAGTCTTGCACGGACTATTGCAAGCTTCCTGGATCGCAAAATCACCTCATTTAGATAGATTTATCCTGCAAATGGGGAGATTTGCATACCAGGGCTTAGTCCATGCAAGATTAGTGCAGGAGCTCTCGTGCGCACCCCTGCAGGCTGTTCCTGGATCACACAGCAGACATATTGCCTGTGTGAGCTCCTGCACTAATCTTGCACTCCGTGCAAGCTTTTGTGAATCCGGGGGTGTATGTTTGTGTGTGCAAGTGTATATGTATATATATATCTATATATATATATATATATATATATATATATATATATATATATATATATATATATATATACACATACACACACACACACACACACACACACACATATATATATATATATATAATGTATACATATATACATGTATATTTATGTACATATATATATATATATATATATATATATATATATATATATATATATGTATATATATATATATATATATATATATATATATATATATATATATATATAAAATATATATAAATATTTATATTTATATAATATATATAGAATAGTGTCTGGATACAAATGCACTAACATTTTTCAGAGGACTGTATTCTTTTTGTCTTGAAATGTATTGTCTTTTTGTCTTTATAATGCTGTAACTGGATTATAATAGCCAATATCTTGGCATACATGTATAACGCTGTGTTTATACACTTACGGTTATATGTGAATAATCACTAATGATTTTGATTTGTTTAACTGGGGTGCTTTAGACATGTGATAGTACTCAAAATTCTTTGTCACAAAACAAGAACACTAACTTTAACCCCCTCCCATTTCACATTTTCAAAACAATGCACTTTCTCAAATCCAAGAACTGTTTCATTGAGAGAGGAGAAGGTGAAAGTGCAGAGTAGAAATCTACTTGTTTGGGAATATTTTCCACGGAGACATTTTTCCACAAAGCTGTTAAAAGCCGCATTTCTCAGAATGCTGTTTGCTCCTTCACTCTGCAGATGACCTAACTTCTACCCTGTACTTGAAATGCTTGGTTTTAAGGCCTTATGAATGATATCTCATCATACTTGAGGAAATGAAACATACCGCTGGCCAATGAAGCAGGTGTGTTTATTTCTCAAAAGCTTTAAACCACCTAGCAGATGATGACTTTTAATACAGAAATTATTGCTAATGATAAATATTTGCCTTAATAAAATCCTGAAAGCTGGATCACTGAAGTCACCCAGTGAATGTTCTATGTCTGGATCATACATCATTTGTCAACAATTACAAAACTTTTGTTTTGAGTGTGTTCCTGCATGGTGTGCACTCACTAGTTGGGATTATCAGTTGTATTAGACTGTTGCTCAGTTTTCCTTCCACATCTTTGTTCAAGAATGTGGGACAAACCCAAAAATTATGGAATGACAAAGGCCCAAAATAAGAGACAAATTAAAAGTTAATAGAATTTTTTTCATCAACTTGTATTTTTCTGAACAATAATAGGCAAGAAACACTAGCGTCTACAGTTTCCAATTAACTGCAATTCTCAGTGATTTACCATAAAATAAAAAAAATGCAAGGGATAGTATAATGCAAAATATGAGAGAAAATTGTGGACATTCTGTAAACATCGGGATATCTGAGAGATATGGTTTCCATTCACCCACACACACACACACACACACACACACACACACACACACACACACACACACACACACACACACACACACATACAGCACTACTTGCTTTCATCACATATCTGTCAAGAATGAAGCACCTATGATTCACCCTGCACATATTCCACCTTTGAAAGACATAGGCATATACCACAAAATGTGGAGTAACTTAAACCCTTTGGAGCTCCGTTCCCTGCTGCACTTGCATAGTTTAGGCTCTATGAATCCCAAACTATGTAACTACTGTAACATTGACTTTGGAACTCTGTGCCATGCTGCACTTGCATAGTATAGGCTCTATGAATCCCAAACTATGTAACTACCGTAACATTGACTTTGGAACTCTGTGCCATGCTGCACTTGCATAGTTTAGGCTCTATGAATCCCAAACTATGTAACTACTGTAACATTGACTTTGGAACTCTGTGCCATGCTGCACTTGCATAGTATAGGCTCTATGAATCCCAAACTATGTAACTACCGTAACATTGACTTTGGAACTCTGTGCCATGCTGCACTTGCATAGTATAGGCTCTATGAATCCCAAACTATGTAACTACCGTAACATTGACTTTGGAACTCTGTGCCATGCTGCACTTGCATAGTATAGGCTCTATGAATCCCAAACTATGTAACTACCGTAACATTGACTTTGGAACTCTGTGCCATGCTGCACTTGCATAGTATAGGCTCTATGAATCCCAAACTATGTAACTACCGTAACATTGACTTTGGAACTCTGTGCCATGCTGCACTTGCATAGTATAGGCTCTATGAATCCCAAACTATGTAACTACCGTAACATTGACTTTGGAACTCTTTGCCATGCTGCACTTGCATAGTATAGGCTCTATGAATCCCAAACTATGTAACTACCGTAACATTGACTTTGGAACTCTGTGCCATGCTGCACTTGCATAGTCCTCTTTGGTTGGTGCTTGGCAGTCACCGGAAATTGTAGGCAGGCTGCAGCCATAAACAACTTCTTTTTAAGCTCTCCCAATCTCAAATAGACAGGCACTGCATGACGATGCTGATGTCATCATGCACGTGGCCACCACAGCACATTGATGATGTTGCAGGATATGCTGGCAGCGTTTGATGAAATCAGTGGTAATGAAAAATTGTAAACAAAAAAAAAATCGGGATTTGAAGGGGCAATTCAGAAATATGTGGCACCCCATTATTTTGCCCTCAAAACCTGGAAATACCAAGGAATTCAGTACAGTTGACAGGTATGACCTTTCCATGTCATCTCCTGGATGCATAGGATGTCCATCCCCCTTCGTACTATCATGTCATCCATTTCCAAACCGTATCCAGTCAGTGAAACTACACTGAGTGTAGCAATTCTTATTTCACGTTTAACAGGTTCATTTACATCCAGCTTTGCTCAACAGAAATATCCCAGATAACACAAGCTGGGCATCTGGACACCACACAGCCAGTTTCTTATTGACTCAGGTATGCTTGGCATTATGGAGGGCACACACTGGCCAATAGGGCAACATACACCCCTCCCACCATTAGCATGGGTCTGTGGCATAGTTCAGAGTAGGCTGGGTCCTCAACCTACTTATCACTGTCAACTACCCATGTCAATCATCACCTAGAGCCAATTTTTACACCACTAAGTGGCTAACACTGACACTGTGTGCAGTTTGTGATCCACGTTCTCCTATCTTAGGATACCACAGTTAATGCCAAAAATGGTAAGTATAAACAACTCTTCCACCTTATAGGTACCATCTAGAGTCTGTGCTGCTGCATACAGCTCCATTATTGGATGAGTATGAGGAGAAAATACTGGGCATGTATATGTAGTTATAGATTTATAGACGTGTGGGGAATGTGTTTGTGTAAACTAATATGTATATATATATATATATATATATATATATATATATGTATATATATATATATATATATATATATATATATATATATATAGATATATTTATATATATATATATATATTTATATGGATTCACTTTAGAAGCTCAAAATACTGAAATATCGAATTTCAGTATTTTGCGCCCATAAAGTCGAATACAGTAAAGAACGAAAACTCAGAAGCCCGAAATTCAAAAGCTCGCATACGGAGATTTTGAATTAGCACTTCTACTATATGCAAACACACACCTTCCTCCCCACACACAACACAAGCCCTGTCCTACATAAAAACAGGGTGGCAAGCCCCACAGACCCCTACTTATGTATTTTAACTCCGAGGTCACACTACATACAAAAACACCACCACACAAGCTGCATTCTCCTGGCACACACACATCACAGTAACAAAACACACTAGCACACACCACAGCCCCTAACCAAAACCCTAAACACATAAGTACTTACCTGAATTCATAACCACAGCGAAACACCAGAAGTGCTAATTAAAAAATCTCCGGTATTTTGTGCTTCTGAGTTTTCGTACTTTACTGGATTTGACTTTATGGGCACTGTGTGTGTGTGTATATATATATATATATATATATATATATATATATATATATATATGGTTCCCTATCAGAAGCCTGAAACACTATAAGCCTGAAAATCAAAATCCTGAAAACTATAGACTGAAAGTTCAAAATCCTGAAAGACCAAAATCCTGAAACTCAAAATCCTGAAAACACAGAATGGACATACTGACGTCATTGTGGCTTTGCTATTGTTAGCCCTGTGGTGTTGGGTCATGCGTTGGGTTCAGGTAAGTGTGCGGTTGGTTTTATGTTAGGGTTAGGGGCGGTTTAAGTGAGTTAGGGTTAGGGCGCAGGTTAGGCATGTATGCAATAGTGACAAATATTGGGGTTAGGGGTGGTTTAAGTGAGTTAGGGTTAGGGCGCGGGTCAGGTGAGTGTGCGATAGTGACGGACCTTAGGGTTAGGGTTAGGGTTAGGGTCAGTTGGTAGATATTAGTGTCTTTATAGTGACATATTAGCATTATTTGTGTTTTCAGGATTTTGAGTTTCAGGATTTTGGGCTTTCAGGATTTTGAACTTTCAGTCTATAGTTTTCAGGATTTTGATTTTCAGGCTTATAGTGTTTCAGGCTTCTGATAGGGAAGCATATATACATATATATATATATATATATATATATATATATATATATATATATATATATATATATATATATATATATATATATATATGTATATATATATATATATATATATATATATATATATATATATATATATATATATGTGGATCTACCACTTTATAATGAAATTTCACTTAACCGAAAATGAAAAGTAGAACCCCACTTCAGCGAAAGTACACTTCAATGAAAGTGCACTTTCACTGAAGTCTAGTCACTCGATTGCCTCACAAATAAAAGAAAAGTAACAAAAGCATACTTTTGCAGGGGGGCAAGCCCCTCTGCACCCCTCACATTACCCTACTTAAATATACCAACTCCGAGATCACACTTCAGCGAGAAAGAGAGAATATTCCCATTCCCCACTGTATTGTAATTTCAGTAGTCAGTTTTCGAAGTTTCAGTACTTCGAACAAATGGGTTCATACAAGTGAAGTTCGAAGTACTGAAACTTCGACCAAACACAGTAGGCATATATATATATATATATATATATATATATATATATATATATATATATATATATATATATATATATATATATATATATATATATATATAGATACACACACACACATAAAATGCATTTAAACTGCATATAGCATTTCAAACAAGGGACAATAATATCCTTTATTTAATATTTTCTTAAGCTACAGGAGACATTCATAAATAATTGTAGCTCATTTTGCTTGCATCATAAAAATTGGCATACGATACAAAAAATATGACCATGATTCCATTTTATGTTCTGTTGCATTGAGAGGTGTACGTACTATATGGAGATGAGAGTGCAAGTTTGTGCATTAAAAACCATGAAAGGCTGTACGTGCACATATAAATTACAGACACGTGCAATCCATAGTGCCATTTTGAAAGAGCAGCTATTGAGAGAAAGCATGCATGATCACAGTTGTTAGTTTGTATATGTTACTTAAGTTAAAGTCAGTAAGCCTCTATAGTAATGTGTTTCTATAAAATAAAACTGCTTAAACAGAACCCATGAAGACTTTTCTATTGTGTCCTAAATAGCAGAGCAACATGGCATCAGAACAGTGATCAAAGAGAGAAGAATATTCGAAGCCATGAGGTGCAAAGACAACAGTGAAGGTAAAACTGAGAGAAAAGAACACAAACAGAGCCAGAAAGAATCAAAGGTAATGAGAAATAGTACAAACTATTTATTTGCTACAAAAGTAAAAAAAGGGGAATTACAAGGGCACAAACCACATTATCAGGCAAGCGGAAACCATGAAAAGCTTGTTAACTAATGAAAATGTTTAAAATAAAAGTATTTGGTGAAACAATTAACAGTAAGGCAAAATGAGCATGTTTAAAACAAAATGAGCATGTTTAAGGCAAAGTTGGGCATGCCTAGAGTAGAACAAGCACAAGAAAAGTACATTGGGCATGTAAAGGACTTAAACGAGCAAAACAAATATAATGACAAGAATGGGCACATTAAGCAAAAATAAAGCAAAGCGACTGCATATGCTAACTGCACTTCTGAAAGTCATTTTAAAGTAGTCTTGTTACTATTTCTACTGTATTTTACTATTTAAATTGATTTACTGTTTGTGCACTTTGTTTCTGCTTAAATTTAAAGTTTAAACTGCATTTACTGTTGTAGGCTACACATGGAAGTGCAATAGCCATTTCTGTGCTTATTTACTGTTTAATTGTATTTTTCTGTTTAATTTAACCTTAAAAAAACAGAAAAGACAAAACTATTATTATCTGTTTGTTTGTTTCCCACCTTTTTCTATACTAGAATAGTCAGGATCCCAGATTTGCTGGTTGCAGGACTTTATTTTTGTGTTTCTGTTTTGTCCAGACCTTGCTGTGGTAGAGGGAAGTCTTTCTGCTTATCAGTGGGAGTGGTAAGCATTGAGCTGCCTATCTGTCACTAGAGGAGTGTTTTCCAGCTCAGGAATTGTATCTTTTTGGCTATTTGGGGCTGTTTTCTATCCCTTTCAACTTTCTGACTTAAAAACCCATGTTTGCGTGGGTTTGCTCTTGTTTTAGCTCAGCGGATCCTGTTTGGATATCCTGCAGACTACTACAGGACCAGAAAAGAGGAAGAGAGACTTTTTGCGGATTATAAGTACGTTTGGCTTTTCTTGACTGTTTTTGCTAACCACATTTTTAAAAGCCATTTTAAAGTAGTCTTGCTACTATTTCTACTGTATTTTACTGTTTAAATAGTTTTACAGTTTGTGCACTTGTTTTCTGCTTAAATTTAATGTTTTAGCTGCATTCACTGTTGTAGGCTACACACTCAAGTGTGATAGCCTTTTCTGTGCTTATTTACTCTTTAATTGCATTTTTCTGCTTAATTTAACCTTAAACAAAAAAAAAAAAGACAAAAATATTACTATCTGTTTGCTCATCTCCTGCCTTTTTCTATACCAGAATAGTCTGGATCCCAGATTTGCTGGTTTCAGGACTTTATTTTTGTGTTTCTGAGCTGTCCAGACCTGTCGCTAGAGGAGTGTTTTCCAGCTCAGGAATTGTACCTTATTGGCTGTTTGGGGTTGCTTTCTATTCCTTTCAACTTTCTGTGTTAATAACCAGTGTTTACATGGGTTTGTGCATCGCGCAGCACCACTTAGCTAGGGTTAAAACTATTACCTGTGCCAGAAAGTCTGCTCTTCAAAATTTCCCTTAGAACTAGCCAGTTTTTCAGTTTTAGCACTCATACCTGATTCTTTGAGCCTAACACTTTCTTAGAACTCTTGTAAGTACAAGATAGTCTATAAATTGCTACAGCACTCAAATTTCCTTGCTAAGTAAAGAGGAAACAGTTTTAGTACTTAAATAAATAAGCACCTATCCAGGCATGTCTAAGGGTCAGCTCCCAGTGTTTTCTCCTGTCCACCTGGTGAATCTGGGCATCTTGGGGCAATGTAGCAATTGCCTCATGTACACAGACAACCCTCTCCTCCTACCACCCAACACTACAACCTGTGAGAGATGCACTTATATAGCCAAGCTGGAAGCCAAGCTCTGTCCAGCCAAGACTGGACTAGTCAGTGAAGAGGAGAAGTTGAACACCCACACCACACACAACAAATAGTCCTTCAAAACCTACACCACAAAAACCCACACATAATAACACAAAACACACACCTACATATGTGGAGGCTCTTAATATAAATCTGCCCAAGCAACAGAGACCTCCAAAGCTGAAATGCAAAAAGCCACCACCCCCAACACAACCCAAGTGACACATAGCTCACAATACCAATGTGCCACTCAAGCTCAGCCCTTAATGCAAAACATCGTACCCAACACACTAGTCATAGGTGACTCTATAGTCAGGAACACTGATGTCTCACTCACCAGGCTAAACAAGGAGAAAATTGCAGTCAGCTGCCTGTCAGGTGCCAGGATCCACCCCATAACGCATGTACTCAGGTCACTCCACAAGTACAAATATGACTGTCATTGTCCGCGTTGGAGTGAATGCACTAGTACCTCCCTGGAGTACAAGAAAAGAGACATGGAGGAACTCCTGGATCTTGTAGCCCAGGCAAGTATGATGCTAGCCCTGATTAGCATCCTGCCATTGCCCAGAAAGATACCACAGTACAAGGACAAAATGATTGACTTCAATGACTGGCTAAGCTTCTGGTGTCATTCTAAGGGGATCCAATAACTGTCTGCCTGGGCTGACATGATTGACAGACCACAATGCTTTGCCAGATATGGCCTGCACCTTTCACCCCTGGGATTCCGGATACTGGCTAAGGCTCTTGCCACCCCTATAGTACCTTTTTTAGGTAAGGTTCAAATTACAAAATTACCACCGTAACAGGTACAAGCAAGCAAAATCTGAGGGTAATGCTATTCAATGCTAGAAGTCTAAATCTCAAAATGCATTCATTCGAGGCACTCCTTAAAATGGAGAACATCGACATCTGTGCAGTGACAGAGACCTGGTTCAAGGCTCCAGAGAGCACCTCTGCAATATCAGGCTACAATTCATACCACACCTTTTGGCCACCTAACCTGGACCAAAACACTAAAGGTGCAGGCATGTCCATATTCACCAAGGATATCCACACCACCAAGCTAGTTGCCCAACATAATGCATCTGTAATTTTCCAGGTGCAACTAACACTAGGCAAGACTGCAATCCAAATTGTAACTTACCCAAGAGTCCCACTCCACTTTCTTAACATACTGAAAAATATTAAGGTACAACCAAATACCCTAATACTGGGTGACTTCAATGACCCCACCATTACCTGTGAAAACTACTCATGTACCAACACATTTGCTCAATGTTTTTTTTTAATTCATAAATTCCAACGCCTTGGATCAACTTATCCATAC
This sequence comes from Protopterus annectens, assembly GCF_019279795.1. NCBI lineage: Eukaryota > Metazoa > Chordata > Ceratodontiformes > Protopteridae > Protopterus > Protopterus annectens. The sequence goes on along the minus strand of NC_056731.1, from coordinate 1,548,526,636 downwards.
CTCCACCAGGGGCACCAGTATCCTAGACCTGGGTTTTACCAACATGGGTAACAGATACTCTACAACAGAGGTCAGCTTCTCGTTGGTCGGATACAACCATAAGCTAATCACCCTAGACATCCACATCAAGCCCCCACCCCCCATTAAAGTAACCACCATAAAAAAGTTCTCCAAAGCCAATTTCATGCTTCTTAAGACAGAAGTGGCAAACTGCACGACACCTATGCAGACTGAAAGTAGAAGTATGACTGCTGAATCTTACACCAAAGCATCGTACGAGCATATACATGCCTGGATCATACCATCGCAAATAAACCGAGATGCTGTCTCCAAAACCCCTGCCATAAACAAACTCTACAACAGAAGGAAAAAACTGTTGCAAAAAAGAGTAAAATTCCATGATTGGAAAAACTCCCTTGTCTACCTCAGTAAGAAGCTGAGATCCCTCATAAAATCCTCCAAAGCTAGTTATGAAAATAAAATCACCATAGACAACCACAAGGCATTGTATAGTTATGTCAAGAATCTCAATAACAGCACTCAGATCTGCTCTGAGTTACAGCACAACGGCGCAAAATATACAGAACCAACTGATATTGTCAACATTATGGTAGATAGATTCAGTGCTAATTTCACCCCCCTCTCACCCCCTAAAGAGCCCATCTCAATACCAGAAGAATGCCACGTCCCAGTAATCATGGCCACACAGGTAAAAAACACACTCTCTAAAGCCAAGAATACAGCATCCATGGGACCAGACAACATCCTTGGCTGTGTTCTACTGAATAGTGCACAGCTACAGTTATCCCACGCCACAAGGGGAGGTTCACCACGGACCCTGGGAACTACTGACCCATTAGCCTAATGAGCCTGATCTGCAAGGCCATGGAACATCATGGAACTTATAAACAAGGACATAGGTAACCTTCAAGCTCTGAACCCCACCAAGTTTGGGTTAGTGAAAGGTGGATCATGTCTCCTAAACCTGATTGACTTCTTTGAAGCAGTCACCAGAGCTGTGGACGAGGGTAAGGTGATTCACACAGCCTATTTAGACCTCACTAAGGCTTTCAACACCATCCTCCTCTCTGGAATCATAGATAAACTCACTAAACTGGGCATAAATCCCTATGTCACATGATGGGTTGCCAACTGGCTCACTGACAGAATCCACACCGTGAAAGTAGTCAACTCCAAATCCGACTCCAGACCAGTGACAAGTGGAGTACCACAGGGTTCAGTCCTGGGTCCTCTCTTGTTTGGCATCTACTTTTCTGAAGTTCAGGCCAACAGTGAAGGCCTGTGACTAACAAAGTTCACTGATGGCTGCAAACTGGGAGCCATTACTTAATCCCTAAATGATTTGGACATTTTAGAAAAGGGCCTCACTGAGACAGATGCCTGGTGTCAAAGCCATAGCCTCAAGCTTAACACCACAAATTGCATAGTCATCCCCTTTGGGAAAAACCCTGTGCCCATGAACTAACACACATGCGGTAGTCCACTTAACACTGAAAGTGTGATAAGAGACCTAGGGCCACAGGTGGACAGTAGTCTCTCCTTTGATAACCACATTGTGACAGTAGTCAGGAAGTCCTTCTATGTGGCACACCTCATCACAAAAGGTTTCGCACCCAGAAAAAAGGAGGTAATTGTTCCTCTCTACTCATCCCTCATTAGACCTATTATAGAGTATAACACCCCATTTGGTATGTACCTCACAAGACATGTACAAATACTGGAAAGGCAGCAGAAATACCTCACAAAGAGAATCACTGGCCTCAAACAGTTGCCCTATGCAGTCCATCTCAAAAAACTCCAGCTCTACTCTGTCGCATATCGCCTACTCAAAGGTGATCTCTGCCTAACATACCCAGAGCTGTTGGACATACTACACTTAAAGAAATCCCAATCCCTCCAAGCCACATGCTCCAGGAACCTAAACCTTGTCACCACAATAAACAAAACATGTTGGAGGGATAGGTTCCTGTCAAAGACACTGCCCATACTCTGGAACAGACTGCCCATTCATGTCAAGCAGAGCACCTCATCAGCCCTCTTTAAGAAAAATCTTGATGATCGGATGGGAAATAGGAAATTCATCCCTGGGATTACTTCTGTGACTCTGCTTGACAGGGGCACAGGAAAATAATTTCTTGTGGGTCGTGAAAGCCAGGGGATCTTTATGTCTAGGCTTATATAGGCTATAGGGCCGATAGCCTATACCTACCTATGAACCTATGAACTTAAGTTTTGGCAAAGTGCTGTATTTGGGCATAACTATGACTTCACAGTGTATCACGTGCATAACTAAAGTTATTCAAAGTATCTCAGAGTGTGCAAAAGTGCTTTCAGTGTGTATTTGTTGCTGTGCATTTATTTCAGAATTTATTGTGTGCAAAGTGCAACTATTTTGTGAAATACAGTCAAAGTATAGCCATTCCAAAAGGTTTGTTGTGCTGGGTGTGTCTATTCGTTAAGTGTCACCATTACAGAGTGCTTCTTGTGCTGTAAAGAGTTGCCTAGCAAGGTACCACCATTTTGGGGGCATTTCAGTGTGCCATATGCAGTTATTCGCAAAGTGCAATTACTTCGAAAAGTTATTGAGTTTTGGGCGACAGATGATCAGTTTGTATTGTGCAGTTACTTGACGTTTCTTACACTGATAAGAGGTGATTTCTTGCAAAAGATGACATTACAAGAGTATTACAGTGCTCTTGAGTTATTCAGTCACATCATAAAGTTATCAAATGTTTCTTAAAATGATGGTAAATGACTTTAGCAAATGATGATAAATGACTTTATCATTTTAGCCTTTCCAACAGTATTGCAAAAGTACCAAAATGCCCGAGAAGTTTATTTTGTAAAATCCAGTTATTCAAAGGTACTATGAGTTTGTTCATTTGCATAATTCCGAAAAGCCCAAAATGCATAAGTTCAAAGCACAAAGGTATTGGACAAATACTGGCATTAGTTTTTTGCATATGTGCGTGTGTGTATGTTTGTACTTATTTGCAAAACACTTCACTGGTATGTGTTAATATGGCAGATGGATTTTGAAAACCCTTACCACTTATATTTGATCAGAATATTGCAGACAATTGGAGAATATTTGAGCAAGAGTACGATATTTTTATACAAGCAGCTTATGCAGATAGAGATGCACGCTCCAGGACATTTATTTTTCTAAACTTAGCTGGGTCAGAGGCTATTGAAAGAGAGCATTCATTTCTGTATGTGCCAGCAGTATATGAAGGAGAAGGTGTAGACCATCATATTGTTGTACAATCTGAATTAAGGGAAGACCCTGAGTGTTTAAAGCACAAGGTCAGAGAAATGTGCAATCCAAGATGAATATTACACTAAAGAGGCATTTGTTTTACACAAGAGATCAGAAACCAGGGGGAACATTTGCAGCTTATATAACTGACTTGAGAAACAGAGCTAAAACATGCCAGTTTGGTGATTTAAAGGATGAACTAATAAATGACAGGCTTGTGTGTGGCATTAATAGTGCTGCTGTGAGAAAGATTTTACTTTGTGACAGTGATTTAACATTGATCAAAGCCACAGAGATTTGTCAAATCCATGAGGTGACAGATAAACACACAAGTATGCTTGCAAGTGGCAAGAGCATGGTTTCAGTTGGCTCCAGAGCAAATGTAGATAGTATGCAACACCTGGCAATCAAGAGCAGGCCTAAGCATGTGGCGGCTACAGGATTTCCAAAAAAAGCACATGGCTTTCCAGAAAGTTCTAGAAAAGGAACTTGCATGAGCTCAGTGAAGTACAAGCATGAATCAGCAAAACTCAAATCTACCTTTATTGTTAACTGTCACAGTTGTGGTGTAAATCATGAGTCTAAAAGAGAGAAGTGCTTAGCATTTAATCAGCAATGTTACAAGTGTAAAAAATGGAACTATTTCCGAAGGTTTTGCAAATTAAGTAAGCCTCAGACAGTTGTAAAGAAAGGTCACACAAAAAAGCAAGTTGATCAAGTAGAGCCCAAACAATCAGCTTTCTATGTAGATGGTGCATCAGTGTTTGGTTTAAGAGTTGATGCAGTGAACTTATTAACAAGAAGTGAAGTATTTTGTACTGTCCAGATTAATGGAAAATCCACAGAGCTCAAAGTAGACACTGGTTCAAAGTGTAATGTTATATCAGCAGACACATTTGCTAGAGTGAGAACTAATGAACAACTCAGTGAAACCAGTAGTGCAAGACTTATGGAGAGGAAGAAATTCAAACTAAAGATTCAGTGATGCTTTCATGTTATTTGGCTGAGGACTGTTCCAACTTGTTATTCTATGCATCTGAAGACCAATGCAATCTTTATTGGGTCTCAAAGATAGTTTAAGAGTGAATCTGCATTATTTTGCTAAAGAAGTTCATCATGTAAGTCCATTTCTGAGTTCTAATTTCTCCAAAGCCATTTTCTCAGAGTATGCTGATGTTTTCAATGAAAAGTTATGCAAAGAGTTCCGATAGCTATGCAAGATAAAGTTAAAGCTCATTTGGATAAAATGGTGCAGCAAGGTGTGACTTGTTCAGTCACAGAACCAGCTGAATGGTGTTGTCTATGGTAGCTGCTTATAAAAAAGGCTCAAATTAAATCAGAATATGTATTGACCCAAGAGATCTGAACAAAGCATTAAAGAGACCATATCATACAATGCATACAGTCGAAGAAGTTGCAGCTCTAATATCGAATGCCACTGTATTTTCTGTTTTGGATGCAAAGAGTTCATTTTGGCAAGTAATGCTAGATCACAAATCCTCATTTCTAACTACTTTTGGTACTCTGTTTGGCAATTACAGATTCTTACGGATGCCATTTGGAATAAATTCTGCAAGTGAAGTCTTTCAGCGTGCAATGGAGTAAATTTTTTCGGGTTATCCTTGTGCCATAATAGTAGATGATCTATTGGTTGGTGGCAATGGTGAAGCAGAACATGACAGAAACCCCAAGAAAGTTCTAGACAGAGCATGTGAAGTAAACTTTTAGCTCAATCCTCTGAAGTGCACATTCAGACTTCCAGAAGTTATATATGTAGGACATTTGTTTATGAGTATAGGCTTGAGACCAGATCTGACCAAGCAATCAGCTATTCTTGAGATGTCAGCACCAGATAATGTACAAGCTTTACAGCATTTCCTGAGCATGGTCAACTATTTAGGCAAATTTATGCCAGACTTCAGTGAGTTGACAGCTACTTAAGAGAGCTAACATGCAAAAATGTTGCATGGTCATGGTTGGAACAGCACCATAAGACATTTGAAAACCTCAAGCAGAAAATTGCCACCCTACTTATGTTAAGATACTATGATGTGAATAAACCAGTTACTCTTTCCTGTGGTGCTTCTAAATTTGGTCTAGGTGCAGTTATACTTCAAGAGGGCAGACCAATAGCCTATGCATCTAGGACACTAACCAAAACTGAGATGTATGCTCAAATTGAGAAAGAGCTTTTGGCAATAGTATTTGCATGTTCCAAGTTTCATGATTATAGTTATGGTTGAGCTATTTAGATTGAAACTGACCATCAACCTCTAGTTACTGCTCTAAAGAAGCCTATGCATTCTGCTCCAGTGAGATTACAAAGAATCATGCTCAAATTGCAAAAGTACAATTTCAAAATGATCTACACAAAAGGCAAATTGCTCTGTCTGGCTGATACCTTATCCAGATCACCCAGAAATACAACAGAACAGCTTGATGTAGAGTATTTTGACTTTGATGTAATGTCAGTGTATGATTTTTCCACCACTAGACTTGATGAGTTAAGAGATCACACACCGACTGATCCAGTTTTACAATCACCATATTAATATTGGATGGCTGTCAAAGCAATCCAGTGTACCACTTGAAGTGCAAACATATTTTCCTTACAGAGATGAATTGTTGCTGGAAGATGGCATTATTTTCAAAGGTCACAAAATGGTTGTTCCTACTTCCTTATAACAAGAATATATCCAGATTTTGCATCGTGGTAACCTAGGGTCCACATCCACTAAATGAAGAGCTAGGAAATGAGTATTTTGGCCTTCATTACCAAAATACATTGATTATGTACTTTCTTGTTCAGTATGCAATAGTACTAAACCACATTTGCAAAGAGAACCACTTCAGCTAAGTTCAGTTCATGAACTACCTTGGTCTACTGTAGCAACTGATATCTTTGAGTGGAACAATCAACACTACTTAGTTTTGGTAGATTCTTATTGGAATTGGTTTGCGATTGATCTACTACCTAACCTAACATCCACTGCTGTTATTACTAAGTTGAAAAATCAGCTCATGGTAGTCCACACAAACTTTTTTCTGACAATGGTAGTCAGTTCACTAACCAATTGTTTCAGACATTTCCGAAAGACTGGGTCATTGTACATGTCACTAGTAGTCCTGAATATCCTCAGTCCAATGGTTTAGCTGAATGAGTAGTGCACAGTGGAAAGCAATTGCTTGAAAAGTCAAAACATGACAATACCGATGTATTCTTGAATTTATTTAATCTCAGTAGCATACCCCGTGATGATATTCTTGGCTCACCTGCTCAAAGAGTACTTTCCTTGCAAACTAGAAATATGCTACCTATTTCTTCCAGTTTGTTGCGCCTAAACCTAAGAACAATAAAACTATCAAGGCTCAATTGTTTAAGAAGCTTAATATCCAGAAATCTAGTTATGACAGATTGAGCAGATTACTTTGTCTGTTGAGGGAAGGAGAAATGGTACAAATTTAGACAACAAAAGTATTTGATTGATTAGAACAGAATGCAAGTATCTGTGCCAAACTGAGATCCTGCTTGGTAGATTCCTAGGGTGTGGAGTATAGGAGGAACTGCAGACATCTTCTTCCTGTACAAGAATCATCATCATCATCATCATTGCAATCACAATATTGTTTCAGAGATGCAGGTCCTAAGTCTAAGAATGAATCCGACACTGTTTCCAGACCCAAACGTATTCAAAATTCTGATCCCATTCCAGAAAATGAGTCAAACATTCCACAGATCAATCATTTTACAGAAACTATTCCAATTGCTAAAGCTAATTCCCAGTTTTATGTCATGTGATATGGGCGAGTATTGAAGCCTAGTGTGAAATACACAGCAACGTGGACTTGATTGTATATACATGAGTATTTAGTATTGTATAATGCATGACTAAGGATTGCCTGTGATTTCTGCATGCCAAATAGTCTCATAACAATTGTATGAGCTATTTCTCAAAGAGGGAGGATGTAGATCAGAGAGCAAGTGCATGCGTTCTTTATTTTTAAGAAGCATGCAAGGCTGTACGTGCATGTATAAATTATAGACACATGCAATCCCTAGTGCCATTTTGAAAGAGCAGCCAAAGAGAGAGCATGCATGATCACAGTTGTTAGTTGTATATAAGTTACTTAAGTTAAAGTCAGTAAGCATCTATAGTAATGTGTTTGTATAAAATAAAGCTGTTTAAACAGAACCTGCGAAGACTCTTCTATTGCGTCCTAGGTGAGCAACACTATGGTTGATCCCATTTGCATCCCTTTAAGCTTAATGGTAGAATGAAGCAGTTCAGATTTACATTTCATACGTAAGTTTCCAGGTTTTTAAGCTCTTTAGGATTTTGACTGTATGCTGTCACTTACTTTCCTATCCTTTCTAACCTACTGTTGCTGACAAAAGTATAACCATCAATACTTTCACTCTAGTTTTCAGATTTTAACAATGTTTCTGGTAATGTACTAATGACAGCTTTGTTTTCCTTAATTATTTTTCTGAAGATCTGGATGAAGAAATGTGAAGGCTGCCAGCCTAGCCAGAATTTTGGAGATAATTCTGTCATCTGTAAATATTAATGTAAACCACAGGCTTGTTGTCTTAAATGGTAAAAATAGAGTTACATGTGGAACTGAAAAAAGTAACAACAGTACACTCTGCTATAAGGAATTTATGTCAAGCATTTTATGACTGTCTTTGATCTTTAAGGTTGGCTCCGGACGGTCTAGATGAAGACATTCTTTCTATTGTTTTAACTAAGAGTTAAATTGCTAGATTTAAACATGCAAACTTATTTTTATTGCTCTGCTTCCTGACCAGCTACAAGAATGCAAATATAGTTTCTGTTAGCCTGGGAACTCAAGGAAGTGGGAAGAATGATGTAATGGGAACAAGGAATGTGATTTAAAAAACAGAGAGAATCATAGGGCATTAAGCATTTTTATCTTGACCATCCAACTCATCAGCACTCTGTCGGTGTTCTATATGTAAGTTTATCTTAGACTTGTGTTTTCCCTTAGAAATAGCTAGAAACTAGAAAGATTAGACTGTGTTTTTCTGTGATGTCAGAACTGTACTACTGAATTATTTTAAGTATTTCTCTGTGATCTCTGAACTCTTAACTAGCACTGTGTATTAAAAAGTATTGTCTTGTGGTTTTTAATTATTTATTATTAAATATTTTTAAACCTTTCAACTGTGGCTGTTTTGTGTAGAGATAATGTAAGCTCTCTAGAGTACTTGCATGCCTTTGATAAAATTGTACAAAGCCACTCCAATAGCTTTAGCCATGGGCTATACTACCAATTGGATAATAATATTGCAGAGTAATAATTGGACACCCTTTTAAGGGCCTTTGAGTAGCTGATAAATATTAGCTGGGTGGTGACAATGATTTCTACCATATAGTCTGGGAAAAAGGGGCACAGCTGTAGAACCTGTGCCAACCTTCCCCTGAAGTATCTGTGTGGTTGTATAAACTCTTATATCAAAGTGTGTGTATGTGTCAGCTACTTGGGCAGGGACATGAAGCACTAGTTGGACAGGGAGGATGCTAGAGGTTTTAGCTTGCCCACTAGGCTGAGATCTGGACCCTACAGCTGTGCCAGTGGGGAGTCTTATTGGAGACCTGGAGAGCAAGGGATTGACCAGCCCCAGACTGACTGTGATCTCTGAGTGCTCTTAAGGGAAATTGCACTTTACTGTGTGTATTTGTTATCCTTTCCTCCTATATGAGATGCCCCTCTTTGGTGTTAGTGGTGAGGACTGATGCACCTTGATTGCTGGGCCAGGTTACGGGTGTCACATATTAATTGCTTGGCAGTGGTGGGATATCCACATCACATATTAATTGGTGGCAAATACTAATTGGATTGTAGTGGTGTGGGTAGAGTGAATTCCTGAAGTTTGTGTACAGTGAGCTTTGAAGGTGTTTTGTACTCTAAATCAGCCACAGAGTGAATGCTCAGAGTTCACATCACAATTGTTTTATTTCTTTTGTTAGCTTAGTTAGTCAGGGTGAGCAGGCAGCATGTCAGCAGAGGAGTATGGAAAGCTAACAATGAGCAGGCAGCATGTCAGCAGAGGAGTATGGAAAGCTAACAAGGAGCCAGCTGGCGGAGATGTGCCAGGCTAGGGGACTGGTGCATAGAAACCTAAGGCAGACCTGATTGCAGCCTTGGTTACAGCTGCATCAGAAAACAGCAACCAGGAGGACAATCAGACTGGCAGTGGAAATATAATACCCTTGGAGAATGGACAGCTCAACCTTTCTGCAGAGGACTTAAACATCCATCTGGAGCTAAAGAGACTTGAGTTGGAGGCCAGGCATGTGGAATTAGAAGCAGCTGAGAGACTGAGGCATCTAGAGAGTGAGGACAACGAGAGACTGTGATGTTTGCAGGCTGAGGAGAATGAGAAACTGCTATGCCTGGAAGCTGAGAAAAGGGAGAGGCAGAGGCAGCATGAGAAGGAGATGCTGACTCTTTGCCAGAGTCATGGAGGTAATAGGGAAGGGAGAAACTGGACCCCAGAAGCACCACAGGTCAGTAAATTTCTTCTGCAGTTTAAAGAGGGGGATAATTTTGATACTTTCATTCATATGTTTGAGAGGGTATCCAAATAGTATAGTGTTCACCAAATGCTCTGGGTACGGTTCCTGACCCCCTTACTCCATAGTAAAGCTATAACTGTTTTGTCAAAAATGTCTGCTGTTGCATGTTTTGATTATACTGCTGTTAAAAAGCATTTGTTAGAATTGTTTACGCTAACACCTGAAACGTACAGGAAAAAGTTTTGTGAGCATAAACGCAAGGCAGATGACAGTGTGTATGAATATGTTGCTGAACTGAGCACTTATTTCCATAGATGGGTGAGTGGATGTCAGGTCACCACTTTTTAAGGGCTGGCAGACCTTTTGGTGAGGGAACAAGCCATTAGCACTTTGCCTGAGGACATGAGGATTTGGTTAGCTGATAGACAATGTGCTACTTCAGATGAGTTGGGGAAGATGGGAGACCTATACCTGGCAAGCAGGGCAGCCCTGCACCAGAAAGTGACCCCCAGTACTGCTCCTGGGTCCAAAGGAACCCATGCTGGGCAACACAGATTGCCCCAACAGAATCTGCCTGAAGCAGGGGAAGCCACTAGTCCAGGTACACATCCAGGAGCTAGGATTAAATGTTTTGAATATATCCAGTGGGGCCATGTGGCATACAGGTGCCAACGGAGGCAAGGTGGGGAATCCAAGGTGATGGAGCTAGTAAGTGGGAAAGACAGAATACCAATAGTAGGTTGTCTTGAGACAACAAGGGTACCAAACTACCACCCTGCAGATGTCCTGATAGGGAAGGATTTGGATGAGGCAGTACCATGTGCTTATGCAGTTACATGTAGTCAGGCTTAGAAACAAGCATGTGGGTCTGGTAGCCTGGAGGAGACCCAGACAGACTGCATACTTGCAGCCAGGACTGGTGAGGTGGCAACTTCAGGGAGGGAGCTACCCTGTAGCAGTGAGACTGAAGGTGAGCCACAGCTGCTTGGGAGTACTGATGGGCCCTTGGACAGAGTGACTGCAAAGATGGAGGTGAGTAGTAATACCCAGGCTGACAGTGAGGCACCACTGTCCGAGGATGCCAAATTTCCTGTGGAAGGGGAGCTGGGAAGGGTTACCAGGAGAGAGTTGAGACAGGCTCATTTCTCAGCCCTACATTGCAAGGCTTGAGACAGGCAGCTAGGGAGGCACCTGATTCTCAAGGAAAGGGGGAATCTGTATACTGGGACAAAGGGTTACTGTACACAGAGTGAACCCCTGAGGGAGGGCTAGAAGGTGAGATACTACAGCAGTTGGTAGTGCCTAGAACCTACCGTCTGGCACTTCTAGCCATAGCCCATTATATTCCCTTTGCAGGTCATATGTGCATAAAATGTACAAAGAGGTGTATTATCCAGAACTTCTATTGGCCTGGAATTTCCAGAGATGTAATAGGTTACTGCAGGACCTGTGAGCAGTGCCAAAAGGTAGGCAAGGCATGAGACAAGGTGAGAGCTCCTTTGATGCATTTGCCTGTGACAGAGGATCCATTTCAGGGGGTAGGCATTGATATTGTGGGTCCACTGAGTACCCCAAGCTCCACAGGAAAAAAGTATATCCTAGTGGTAGTGGATTATGCTACACAATCCCCTGAGGCAGTGGCTTTGTCCTCCATTGAGGCAGAGAAGGTTGCAAATGCTTTGTTAGAGATTTTCATCAGGGTAGGTTTCCCAAAAGAAATACTGACTGACAGAGGCGCCAATTTCATGTCAGACCTGCTGGCTTGTCTGTGGAAGTCCTGTGGGCTGAAGCATATGAAGACCACCTTGCCCCATCTGTTGTTTGCTTACAGAGTGTTTCCCCAGGAATCCACAGGTTTTTCACCCTTTCAGTTGCTGTATGGGCATAGGGTGAGGGGACCTCTATATTTAATTTGAGATGAGTGTGAAGGTGAGTGTGAGTCTCACAAGGATTCTGTTGTGGCATACGTCCTAAACCTCAGGACAAGGCTCAGAAAACTCATGGGCTTGGCCCAGGAGAACCTGGCAGGAGCCCCACAACAGAAAAGGGTGTGGTATGACAGGAATGCTTGAGCTAGAGAGTATGCTGTGTGGAAGCAGGTAATGGTTCTCATTCTTGCCAGACACAACAAACTGGAAGCAGCTTGGGAGGGACCTTACAAAGTGGTAAAAAAGGTAAGTGATGTTAATTACATAGTGGAACTGCTAGACAGAAGGCAGGGGGACAAATTGTACCATGTTAACATGATGAAACCTTACCATGATAGGGAGGCCCTTGTGCTGAGCATTTGCAGTGGATTGAAGGTGGAGTCTGAGGGAGATCTGGGGACTGATCCCCTCAGTGAGGCTGGGGCTGACACCTCAGTGGAAGTGGTAGCAATGTCCCAGCAGCTATCTCCTACACAGGTTTGAGAAGTCCGAGCAGTGTTGCAGGAATTTGGGGACATGTTCACTGGGAAACCAGGGTGCACCCACCTGGGGCACCACCAGGTGGATACAGGACCCCAAAGGCCTATTAGGCAGGCCTCTTATAGAGTGCCTGAGAGAGTCAAACAGACTCTGAGGAAGGAGATAGATGAGATGTTGAACTAGGGGTGATTCAAGAGTCCAGCTTTTCCTGGGCTTCCCCAGTGGTGCTGGTGCCAAAGAAAGATGGCAGCACCAGGCTCTGTGTGGACTACAGGAAATTAAATAGTCACACTGAGTCAGATGCTTACCCCATGCCTAGGACAGATGAAGCCCTAGAGCAGCTGGGTGGGGCTAAGTATCTTACAACCATTTATCTTACCAAGGGTTACTGGCAGGTGCCCTTGACTCCCAGTGCTAGAGAGAAGTCATTCTTTGTGACTCCTTTTGGCTTGTATAAGTTCACAAAGATGCCCTTTGGGATGAAGAATTCCCCAGTGACTTTCCAGAGGCTGGTAGATCGTATCCTAGCAGGGGCAGGCGGGTTTGCCCTTGCTTACCTAGATGATATTGCCATCTACAGCCATTCCTGGCCAGAGCAACTTCAACATGTCAGGGAGGTGCTGGGCAGACTACAGAGGGCAGAGTTGACCATTAAGCTGAGCAAATGTCAGTTGGCTATGGCAGAAGTCTCCTACCTGGGACATAGAGTGGGGAGTGTTAAGATAAGGCCAGAACCTGCCAAAGTGGAAGCCATTCAGGCATGGCCTGCACTTGTTACTAACAAGCAGGTGTGGGCATTTTAGGGACAGCAGGGTACTACAGAAAGTTTGTCCCTAGTTATAGTGCTATAGCTGCTCCCCTCACAGACCTGACAAGGAAGAACAGGCCAGATAAGGTAGTGTGGACCCCAAAATGTGAGCAGGCATTCCAGAAGCTTAAAGAACCTTTGGGAGGACCCCCTCCATTTTAGCCAGTCGTGATTACAGCAAAGAATTTGTTGTGCAGGTGGATGCTTCAAACCATGGGGTGGGGGCTGTACTTAGCCAGATTTCTTCGGAGGGAGAAGAGCACCCAGTGGTTAATCTCAGTCATAGGCTCCACCCCATGGAGGAATGTTATGCAGCTGTAGAAAAGGAATGTCTAGCCATAATGTGGGCACTGCAGAAACTTCAGCCTTATCTGTATGGAAGGAAATTCACTGTTATGACAGATCACAACCCACTAACATGGTTACACAGAGCCAGCCAGCAAAATGCCAAAGTGGTAAGATGGAGCCAGGGGTTGCAAACATATAGTATGTCAGTGCAGCACCACAGTGGGATTAGCAATGCCAATAGAGATGGGCTCTCAAGACAGGCAATGAGGTAAGGTATATATATTCAGATAGACCTAACCCTCTCAAGCAGCGTTTCTTAAGGGTCATTTGAAAAATTAGCTTGAGTTCTCCAGTCGGGGAAATATGTGAAGATTGGGGTGAATAAATGTGAAAGCTGCCAGCCTAGCCAGATAGAATTTTGGAGATAAAATGGTAAAAATAGAGTTACATGTGGAACTGAAAAAATGTAACAACAGTACACTGCTGTAAGGAAGCTAAGTCAAGCATTTTATGACTGTCTTTGATCTTTAAAGTTGGCTCTGGATGGTCTAGAGGAAGACATTCTTTCTATTGTTTTAACCAAGAGTTAAATTGCTAGATTTAAACAGCAAACATATTTTTATTGCTCTGTTTCCTGACCAGCTGCAAGATAACAAAAGGAGATGTTAAGAATGTAAATGTAGTTTTTGTTAGCCTGGGAACCCAGGGAAGTGTGAAGAATGATGTAATGGGAACTAGGAATGTGATTTTAAAAACAGAGAGAATCAGAGGGCATTACGCATTTTGTCTTGACTATCCAACTCATCAGCACTCTGCCTGTATTCTATATGTAAGTTTATCTTAGACCTGTGTATTGTCTTAGACATAGCTAGAAACTAGAAAGATTAGACTAAGTGTTTCTCTGTGATGTCAGAACTGTACTACTGAATTATTTTAAGTATTTATCTGTGTTCTCTGAACTCTTGACTAGCACTGTGTAGTAAAAGTATTGTATTGTGATTTTAATTATTTATTATAAAATATTTTTAAACCTTTCAACTGTGGCTGTTTTGTGCAGAGATAATTTAAGATCTCTAGAGTACTTGCATGCCTTTGGTAAAAGTTTACAAAGCCGCTCCAATAGCTTTAGCCATGGGCTATACTACCAATTGGATAATAATATTGCACAGTAATAATTGGACACCCTTTTAAGGGCCTTTGAGTAGCTGATAAATATTAGCTGGGTGGTGGCAGTGATTTCTACCGTATAGTCTGGGAAAAAGGGGCACAGCTGGAGAACCTGTGACAACCTTCCCCAGAAGTGCCTGTGTGGTTGCATAAACTCTTATCTCAAAGTGTGTGTGTGTCAGCTACTTGGGCAGGGACACAAAGCACTGGTTGGACATGGAGGGTGCTAGAGGTTTTAGCTTGCCCACTAGGCTGAGATCTGGACCCTATAGCTGTGCCAGTGGGGAGTCTTATTGGGGACCTGAAGAGCAAGGGAGCAACCAGCCCCGGACTGACTGTGATCTCTGTGTGCTCTTAAGGGAAATTGCACTTTACTGTGTGTATTTGTTATCCTTTCCTCCTATATGAGATGCCCCTCTCTGGTGTTATTGGTGAGGACTGAGGCTCCTTGCTTTCTGGGCCAGGGCATGGGTGTCACAACTTTCACCAATGCCTCTTTATGGAAAATGGCTGTTTACAAAAAGGTGCTCAACTTTAGTTTCTATCCCTAGCAAAGCTTTTTATTGTTCTTTGCAGTTTTTTCTATGTGTCCTCCTCATACTTAAAAACTATAACATCATGAGTTGATTTAACAAGGAATTCTGCATTAGTTTGCTAATACCCTTGTTCCAGTGAATAAGAGAAGCATTCTCTCCTTGGCACACATATGCTGCTTATCCTGCAAATCTTTCCTTATCAACATAGCATATAACATTTTATGAAATTAGTTACTTCTCGCTGCTATCGTTCAAAGTCTCTTAACTTGTACTGGAAGTGGTGTAAATAACATTTCTTATAACTGGCAATACAATTTTCATACATAGTCATTTCATACCAGAACTTATTTGTTACTGTAATCTCTGCTGTCTCATCTTGCACTGCAACTTCTGTGAATAATACAAATAACATTTACTAATACAAATGAGAATATCATGTTCATGCATACCCATTTCATGACGTTTTTTGGTGGTGTTACTACAGCTTTTGCTGTCTCAACTAGCTGTGGAACTGCTGTAAATAATGCAGATAACAGTTATTACAACTAGTGCTTTCATTTTTATATGAAAGTAAAGTACCCACCATGCTAATGTTTTTACTATAACCTATTCTGTCTTTTAACTTGTCCTGAAGTCTTACTCTTCAGGATAACGTTGGATATGGCCCTGTCCCAGATATTCCTTTCCAGATAACAAATACAATACATAAACTGAGTAACCTGCAGGTTAAAAGCTCCTGGCAGAACACACTGTGCTGGCCTTCTCCTTCAGAAAGGTGACTTCAGCAACTAGATGACATTCCTGACTGTCAGATTGCTGCTACTGGCACTTTCTCTTTCCAGTAACAAATGTCATGACACTGCTGACTGTTGTCACTGGCATATTCTTTCTACAGTAGCAACTGTTGGAAAAATACTGAGTGGTTTTGCTGCGTACTTTTCCTCTCTGATGCCTGTTAGTGCATTAGCATCCCCTGTACATGTTAAATTCTTCTTCACTTTCTGCCTATGGATCTGCAACTCCAAATCACTAGAAATGCTGCCTGTAACACTGTCAGCCCCTCTTTGTACTGCTACAATCATTCTCTTGGAAATCATCTTAACTCTGAGTGCCTCACAGCAGGAAATGCTTCTGATTATTCACACCAGGATAATGCTCAGCCAGAGCGTACTGTTTTGTAAGTTGCATTTGCCCTTCAATAGATGTTCGAATTTCACACTTCTCCAGTAAATTTAGGCTATAGATATGTTGTGTCTTGCCTAAGACACAACAACTGATCAACTCAAAAAAGCTCTGACTTCCTCCCCCACTTCCATTCTTACTGCTGATTAGCCCTTAGGAGAGAAAATCAGCAGTCAAAGTAGAAAATCTTCAGGACTTTCTTGCCCAAAAGCTAAGATATAGCATATTCATTCAGAAGTAAACAAACAAGAAATAATTACTGAAGTTGTTGTCTTTTGGCTTTTCCCAGTTAGGGGTCACCACAGCGGAACTCTGGTCTGCTAATGATTGGCAGTAGATTTTCATGAACGCCGAGGTGCCAGCTTGACGTTCAACCTTCAATGAAGGCACGCCCATTTACGCATGGCTTTTGAATACCCACCCAACCACAGGGAGGACATGCAGGCTACACACAGAAGGCACGCCCTGCACTCCAGCCAAGAATCGAACGGGAGAACCTCTTGATGTGAGGCAACAATGCTACCGCTGCACTAAAGTATTTCCCAGTAATATTTATGTAACAGTAGAGGAACTGAGGGTGGATGCAGTTACTGCAGCAGTGAGGAATTCGAACATCTACTGTTATGGTAAGTGCAACTTACACAACTGTACTATGTTTAGCATTCCTTCTGCTACAGTAGTATTAAGGCTATATGTATTGATTACAAAAGCCTATCCAACCTGAGAAAAGGAAGGATATGGTTCCAGGAGCATTTGGAGAATGGTCATATGAAAGCCAGTCCTGGATCTAGAGAAAGAACCCAATTTGTAATGCCTTATAAAAGTATTTGCAGAGGACTATGTAGCTACCTCTAGAATGCTTCTATAGCCAATCCCTTTTCAAAGCCATCAAAGAAGGCAACACCTTTATAGATTGTACCTTGATACTGCCTGTAACTGGTTAACCATGGTGAGTATAAAAAAAGGCAACAGTTGAGAATAATGATCTGGAAAAATACTGTTTTAATAGGGGTTGTCCTTTTTTACACCCAACAAAAGAAATAAATAGCTGATCAGCTTTTCTGAAGGACTTGGTTCTACCAAAATAATACTTGAGGTGCCTATGCATGAACAGAATATGCAAATTCTTTATCCCTCATTCTGAGGCTCAGTATATAAAACTAGAATATTGATGCCCTGACTCTAAGTAAATTCTGAAACAACCTTGAGCAAGAATGAGGAATTTGTTCTTAATAACAGCCTTTTTCTCTGGAAAAATTCCAATAGCGCTTCCCCAGCTCGACAGCCTGCAAATCAGCTAGTCTTCATGCAGATGTTAGAGCAATGAGAAGAAGAGTGTTCCATGTAATGAACGTTACATGCAACTGATATGCCTGTTCAAAAGGAGATGGGGTCACCTCTTCCAGCACAAAGTTAAGATCCCAAGAAGCAGCAACCTATTTGCATGACGGTCTCAGGTAAAACACTCCTTTCAGAAGCTGTTTTACTGAAAACATTAAAGAAAGTGGATTATCCATGGGAAAACATGCTGAAATGGCCACAAGATGTACCTTGATAGAAGAGTACAAAGGGTTAGAGGCTAGTAACTTTCTCAAATACTTGATGATCAGTGGTACATAATCCCTGATAGAGCTCTGATTATTGGTTAGGCAACATCTAGAAAATCTTTTCCATTTGCCAGTATAACATTTGTAATAGCAAATTTCCTTCTGTCCTTTAGTACCTACTACACATCCTATGAAAAAAGGTTCCTAAAAGATATTATAATTGAATCATCCAGGCAGTTAGCTGAAATAGTTTTAGACTGGCGTGTATCCAACCCCCCTTTTCCCATCTTACGAGAGTAGGCCCAATTTGTGAGGAAGAAGAGATGTTGCCTGGGTCAAAAGGGGTCACATCTATATTTTTTGGAGTGCCCTTCTGAATCTTCAGAATGACCTTGGAAATTTGTAGAAAGGGTGGAACTGCATAACGGAACATTCTAATTTAAGGAATGTAAAAGCATCTTTTTTCTGGGTCTAGTTGCATGGAGTCCTAGAGCAGAATTTGTTGAGCTGTCTGTTTTGAAAGCAGGAAACCAAATATACTTGAGGTGCTCCCCACTACTTGATCAGTTCCTAGAAGACCCCCTCATTCAATTTCTATTCATGATGGTCTGTCCTGGTCCTGCTCAGCTTGTCTGACACTACTTTGTGCTCTAATGGAGTGTAAGATGCATAGACAGAGTGCTGAAGAGATAACTCCCAAGCTCTCAGATCCAGCTTATTAACAGTGTACAACTTTGTGCCCTCTTGCTTGTTGATGGACTACATTACTGTAGTGTTGTCTGTAATCACCTGGAAATGTCATGGGGACCATAGATGATAAGGAGGTTTAAAGCATGGATCACAAATAACGTCTGTTTTATATTTATGTGCTTTGGTATGTGAAGAATCTCGCAGGCCTTGCAGCTTTATACCTATATGAACTGTCCCCCAAGCAATACCTGAGACATCTGTAGTTACAGATTGACTTGCAGGTTGAGGAGAAAAGGGAAGATCTGCAATTGCTTTTATTTGTAGTCTGAATCATTACACTTCCTATTATACAAAGTACAAGACTGGTACCTGAAAATCCCAATAATGCAAGTGCTTGATCCATGTGCTATTTAGATACCATTTAATTTTTTCATGTGTAACCTGTTGAGAGCTATCATGAGAATCATAGATGTCATGAACCTATAATTCTGAGAACCTCTCTGACTGACCTCTGAGATTGAGCTGAGAAGCTTGGGAGGGTATACAGATAAAAATATGCATTCTCCTGCATCAAAAAGGCATTTTGCTGCAGACTGTCTAAAAGACATCCTAGAAAGATAATTCTGTGTGATTGAGTCAAGGAGGATTTCTGAATGTTTATCTGGAATCTCAGCTTTGTCACTTGGTGCCTGGGACAAGACTCTGCATAAATAACTAAGTAGTCTGAAAGACAAAAAAAAAATATGAGTGCCATTCAGTCTGCATGAGTGAGCTAGACACTTTGTAAACACCTTTGGAGCAGTAACTAAGAGTAATGCTTAGAACTGATAGTGTGACCCAGATATGGAAACCTGAGACTTTTTCTGAATCATTTGACTAGGGAATGTGATGAATGCATGTTTTGAGCCCAATGTTACCATAAAGCTTCCCTGAGGAATGAGAAGTAACATACTGTGTAAGGTAAACATCTTGAATTTTGGAACTTCCACGTACAGTTATAGAAAGGAAAGATATAGAACTGCTCTCCTAGAAGACTCTTACTCTGATACCATAATCAAGCTTTTGTCTCTCTGATTTAATAGCACTCGTTCTATAACCCCTAAAATAAAGAAATGCTGAAGAACCTGTGGAGGACTTCTGTTTCATTAGGAGGGTGGGGGTGGAATATCTGCCATAAAAGAAGGTTTTGGTATCCAATCCCAAGTTTCTCCCTCCTGAACACCTTTAACACCCATGAGTCTGTCACAATCTGTTGCTGGGACAGGATCTGAAAGAACTGGGCAGGTGATAATGGAGGGTGAGGAATGCTGGCATAGTCAATCTAAAATTGTAGACTGTCTCTTTTTAGGAAAAGATCATTGTTATTGGTCCCCTCCTGCCATCTCTTTTTGCTTTTCTGTTTGGCTTGAGAAAAAAGAAATTGTTTATTTTCTTTTTTTCTTAAAGATGAAAGAGGGTTTGGGAGAGCAACTTAGAAACTAAGAGAAATATTCCAGCTTAGAACCAAGCAGCAACACTAGCAGGTTTATTAAATGCTAACTAAGATTTCTCACAAGCAGTGCAGCATCAGGGTTAAAAAAAGAACAGTATCAAACCAACTTTAAATGCTCTCTCAGACCAGTCATGTGTTTGCTATTAGCCAATCCTTATCTACTATACTGTTTCAGCTTTTATGCAGGTTTTAAAGAGACTCTCCCATTTAATCCCAGGAATTTATGAGCTCTAAAATTAGATATCCAGGTATATTCATTACATTCTGTCCTGAACTGCAGGTCACCTTGTCTCTTATGAAAATAAACAATTTGGAAGACAGAAAACCTTAGTTCCTGAATTATTTTCCTACTGTCATTAAGTTGTTTAAGGGCATGAGTAGCAGTTTGGCCGAATAGAACCTACTTATACAAAGCTGAATGCAGAATTTCAGGCTGTACTTCATAAAAAAAAAGTTTTGGTTACATACTGCAGCATACCTCCTTAAACAGTAGCAGAAGCAGTGGTCCATGACAGAATCTGCACTATCATAAATATACTTAAAACATATGTAGTTGTCTGAGACATGCTGGAAATAATAACACTGAGAAAGACACTAACTCAGGGGGAAAGAGTGGAATGTAGATTATTCAAGCTGTCTAAACAAAAAAGTACAAACTTCCAGTTATGGGTGAGATAGTTAATAAATCTATATGCCGAAGGAAAAGAAGAAGGAAAAAGGATCTTACTAAAACTGTCCATAATCGTTCCCTCTACATCCATTGGGGAAGTGGTGGATGATCCAGAAGCCTGTTATCTACTAGCATAGGTGTCTAGATAGCTGCAGAGCCAAACCTAAGTTGAGAAACAAGTGCTTATTAGTTTGAGGAACTTTGCAAAGCCTATTTGCTTTATTGAAGACTGAAGTTTAAGAATAAGGGTTGTTACATGCAGCATTATCTGCTTCATCCAAGGCTGACATTAGAAGATGAATAAGCATAAGATCCAGCAAGATAGCATAACATCCCCACAGTTCAGGGAATCATCCATTAATTTCATTAAAAATGTCTCAGTCATCCTGGCAATAATCCAAGAAATAAAAGATGATGTCAGAACCAAGTTTTTTGATCAAGTGTTTTGAACTTGAGAATCTGCAGGAGACAAAAGTCCTGTCTCTATCTGTATCAAAATCATCTGACCTATCTTCCTCAGTTATATTTTAATTAAACTGATTAACAGGTAATGCATTCAGTGTGCCAGAATTGACTGTTTTTATCAATTTCTCAGATATGGTAAGAAAAACATCTTTCCCTATAAATACACTTTATACTGAACATTTATCTTTTTTTTTTCTTTATAAGCAAAGACTGAGTTGAAGAAGGAATTATTATCCACCTCAAGAGTTCTGTTTCCTTGGACACATCCAACATGATCTGCTGGAATATCTCCATGCTTCAAAAAGGATGGTTCTCCATGCCCATATTTGACATTGGAACAGTAGAAATGAAGTGTCTGACCACCAGTTCACAGTGGCTGAAAGACATATACCACAGGAAACCAGAGGTAAGTTAATGGTTTGAGGAATGATGGCTGGCCAATACAGTCACTTACCATTGGCTGAGGTGAAGACCGGAGCTCTCTGGTAAGTTCTTTTAGCCTTTCAGGAACTATGGAAGACTGAACAGCAGGAGCAGGGTAGGTATCCATGCTGTGATTGAAGAGGGTGGTTCTCATGCAGATAGAATCACTGGAATGAGTTAGTCAGAAGGTAAGTTGTCAAACAGTTTACACAAGAAGCACACTTTTGCTTCCCACTCATACAACATCCCCCCCAAAACAGTAATGCACAAACAGTACAGTAAAATCCTGTCAGAAACCCATTAGATATGAAATTAGACTGGCATGTTAAGTCATCATAGTGTGTGAACACAAGCACTAAATAGATAGTACATTTCTACATTAAATAATCCACAACAATAGACAAAGCTAAAAACAGTGGTACCAAGTAGGAAACAGATGGTAATAAAGAAATGCAGGGTTTCTTAATGAGACCATATCACAGTTTCAAAATAAAAGTAAAAAAAAGAATAACTTTTTAAAACTATATATTAAACACATTAAATATCTAATTTTGTGTGGAAGGGTTCTCATAAACAGGATTTATCTACCAGAAAGGAGTTGAAGTCTGCCTGCTGCTCTCATGAGATTTCTGAGCTGCTTCTTCATGTGGCAGCAAGAAAGTACTGAAGATTGTCCACTCTGACTGCCAATTTTCCATCTTCAATGCTGACAGGCAGCAGTCAGAACAGAAGAGTTGGAAAAATGCCAGAGCTTTTGGCAGCTGTTTGTTTATTGTGTCTTAAGCAAGGCACATATTATACAGCATAAAGGCTGCTGCAGCAGTGGGAATGATGAACATATACTTACTATTCCATGCATTTATATGTTTGACATCAGTTTGCTTCCATTATTTGCATATTTATGTGCAAAATACAACATCATCCTAAGACAAGGTCACAGACACTGCAAGCATACCCCTCAACTGTCCAGATTTTCGCAGAATGCCCAGACTTTTGTCTCATATTTTAGGTTGGTTCTTCATGAAATTTTTGGTTTTCTGGCAAATGACTGACTATGAAAGTCACTAAACATTGACACACATGTGAGTTTCAGAACATTTATTCTCCAGAAAATGCATACCAACATAAAATCTGTTATTTTAGCAACTTTTCAAGTTTGCAAAAGCAGTATTTAAAATCTGTCACCAATTTTGGGCCTTTATGCCCCCATTATTTTAGGCTTCTTGTACTAAGAGTTTGAGAGGTATGACTGCAAGAGAGACATTTTTCTTTTTCTTTCTTTTTTTTTTTTTTTTTTTTGCTAGGAGACCTCTGTTCCTTCTGGGAAGCTGTCATAATCCCGATAGGGGTCAGTTTGTATCTGCATCCACTTTCTCAGCTGCAGCACTCTAATGCACTGCCTAACAACTGCAACATTGTTTAGGTTATCCCTATGAAATAAGGGACTCCATCCAAACTTTGAAATATTGACATCATCCATGTCACATTGTTTAGGCTGTATCTCAAAAAATATGAACCAGATGTAGATTTTAATCTCTGTAGACAATTTATCTTCAGGCTTGAATGACCCTGTCACTGAGGAGAGGACTGAGCTCTCTTCCATGGGCTGCTATTATCCTGCTCCTGTAGAATATCCAAATGTCCAGAATTCAAGTTAATTCTGACCATACCTAAGCAACCCTCATTGTTCTGCATGGTGCATCATACTAGAATTTTCCAGAAATATCCTTCATGGAAACATACAATATTATGTGAGCAAGGGCTACTTGGACAGCTGTTTTTTTGGTACATAGGAATAGGAATAAAGTCTCGTCTCTGGCCTAGATGACCCATGCTGCACTACTGACCTCAGTGCTGGAGGAGATGTCTGGGATGATGGGTGTAAATAGCTGCCACTGGCTTTCAAATCTGCAGGTTTTGCATAAGCATTTATTCTCTAAAGGATATGAAGTCTGAACTCAAATATGTGTCATTATTTAATGACGTAAAAATTAGTGACACAAGCACCTCAATGTCATATAAAAAGACTTAATTTATTATAATGCGTTAGTAGACAATACTTTCACCTCTTAAGGCTTCTTCAGGCAGAAAACTGCATACAGGTTTAAATATGGTTTAAATAGAGTTGAGTAACATCATGTGACTTCCATTAATTATATTTAAAGATATATATCATGTAAAAAGCATAAACATATAAACTCAATATTAAAAGTATAAAAATATATATATAAATATCACAATTTGTTACTAATGTCCTTCAGAAGTGGTTTTAAACTAAAATAATTATTTAATCCAGAGTATTGATAAGCTTTAAAGTGTAGAATCCATCTATTCTCCATTAATTCAGTGTAGTTAGATCACCCCCTCTAATAGATTTTCTAATATTTTGTAGAATTCAAAAATTAAATATATGTGTATCATCTGTATTTTTATGTGTCTATATAATGCATTAGTTTCTAACTTCCACTTAATCTCTAAAAGATGTTCACATATTCTATAATTTAACTTCCTATTACTCTTACCTATATAGAACGCAGTACACTGAGAGCATCTAGCCATATATATAATATCTATGGTATTACATGTAGCATAACGTCTTATATAGAATGTTTTAAAAGTTATTGGATGAATGAAACTAACATCTGTATGGATATATTTACAAAAATGGCAGTTATAACATTTTAAAGTGCCCTTTTTGTTTATTATACTATGCTTATGTTGATACTGTTCCTTATAGCATAATTGATGTTTCAATTTAATTTGGTTCTTATATCCAAAAGTCAAATGTTCAAGAGATACATTCTTAAAAGCTGGTACATGTTTCATCATACTTCAATGTTTCTTAAAAATATTCTGTATCTTATTTGTATTCACATCATCTGGCAAAATGCATCTAAAAGCACTAACATTATTTGTAGCTCTCCTAGACAAAAAATCTATTCTTGTGTTGTTGAGCATGAGTACTTGAAAAGAAGCCTACTTTTAACATCTGCAGTAGTGGAAATACAGGAAACGGCTCAACCGAGCAGTTTAAGGAATGGAACGAATTCCCCTCATTCCACTTTACCTACTTTCTCAGCAGTTTTAATGAACAGTAATTCAAACCAAGCAGGACCTGCTACTGGCCTAAATAAAGAAATGAGCAATGGTAGACCAGCTACGAACACCTTTGGAATACCCTCGGGGCTTACTGGAGCTCCTAACCTCGATCTTTGGCTTTCCACATCGTTGGGTTTTAATGAAAAAGATAGAGAGGATCAACAGGAGCAACCGGCTTGAGGGTTAACTGACATTTCATCACTTTTACAACAATTCGACCACAGGTTAGTGAAATACAAGAAACTGCAACTAGAAATGAGTTACTTTAAAGAATGTATCGGTGAGGGTATGGTGCCTAAGGATCTGAGAGGTTGGCAATACCCTACCAGCTTAATAGAAGGTTCTGACTTTCACAAAGACTTACTAAAACTATTTAAAAGGCCTGGTCTAGAGTTGTTAGATTTGATTTGTGCCCATTACCAGAAGAACGCTGAAGTGCTAGTTAAAGAAGCTGCAGACTTGGACAATCTTATCAAAGCAGACACTGATTTTCAGCAATATCGCTTTGACTATGAGAGGAATTATTCAAGCATTGATCAATACATGCTTAAACTTAAAGCCACTAAAGTAAAAAAAACTGCAGAGGGATAGACATGCTTATAAAACAGGCACAGCTTATCCTAAACCACCCCCCTCTCAAGCTAATTTCTCTCAAAGCCAGAATGGGGCTAATGGGTCTTTATGCACCACAGGTGATCTGGCAGAATCAGATGTTCTAGAAGGGCCTAATCCAGTACATAACACACCAGAACTAAGAAGTGAATGCATTGCAAACAACAGAGTATCACAGAACAATGGGGAAAACCAAACAATGGGGTGACAAATGGAAGGAAATTTTCAGAACAGGGCACTGAATCACTCCCCCTCATCATCCCCCACCACGGCTGGCCTTAGGCATAGGCGAACTAGGCACTGCCTAGGGTGCCTTACAGCCCGATCACATAAAGGGTGCAATTTTAGTTATTTATTTATTTAAATTATTATTATTATTTTTTTTTTGTTATCCAGTCTGGGTTTGTGCTGTTCTCAGCGGTACACTGTCCATAAAACAGAGACTGTCTGTGGCAGCCAGGAGATTCATTTTCTTTTTATTAAAAGAAAAAAAAAAATTAAGAATGTTCTTCTTTAAGAACGCCCTTATTTTATGGCCTACAGATGACGAAAACAGGTTGCAAGCACATAATATGCCTGTGCAACAGATTATGTACATCTTTGTTTGAATAGCAGAAGACGTTGCGTACTGGAGCAAGAATGGACAAGTGAGAGGTAAGGAGATGGTATTGAGTGGAGTCAGCATTGTTTTCATCTGATGTGATTCGATGAAATTATTCTCATCCCTTGAAAAAGTATTTATCATAGGTAAGATAATGATGTTACGCTGGCAGTTAGCAGCATTTCTAAAATGAAAGTTAATGCATTTCATCAGTACTTTTGAAGGAATACTTGTCTGCCATAATTATTTTACCTTTTACAAATGTGGACCACTATTTGCTGTTGTTTATATTTCATTCAGTGTTAATGATTTTCACTCTGCATGTTGTTCTATAAATGTAATGCACTCATTTGCCAAGCTGAATTCTTTCCTATTTTCAGAATGACTGCTTACAAAATATCTGCATATAAAGGCAGCTCAATTTCACTGATTAAATGAAGAACTATAATAAAAAGGACTACAGCCTTAAAGCTGCCTTTCCCCATCCTTGTAGATAGTTTTGTCTTTGGTAAGCAGTAATGATTTTCATTGATTTTTGATCAGTTACATGGGGGAAGTTGTTTCAAGATGAGAATGTTCACATTTCCCTACAATTAAAATGTCTTTTTTTCAGTCTATGTTTATATGTCTATTATGTTTTATCTACATTTTCATGACTGTGCCTGGCATATGTTGTATTCTAGTACTGATCATGGTTTGTATTATTATTATTCACCTAAATAAGCAGGACAAACATTAACTATTAGCATAGTTTCTTTGCTTAGGTCAAGACAAAACTTTAACTTTGTCCTGCTCAAAATAGTATTTTAACTTAAGCAAGAACTTAGACAAAATTTGAAATTCTGTCTCTGTCTTCAAACAGTGTATAATATTTGTTTAGATTTATGCATGCCTTTATAAGGGTGGTAGGTACCTGTATTACCATAACACTGAAGCTTAGCATGCCCAATTAACTTCTTATTGCAATGAAGTCATTTAGTGGTGGTGCATTATTAATAATTTCTATCTTTAATACAAACAAATTGTGTTTTGTGTGCATGGACACACAGGATTTTACAAGTAACCTCTCTCAATCATCAAGAGTTTGCTGTTGTTCAAATGCTAAAAGACTTGCTCCTTGCAATCACACATAACTTAAGATTTAGTAAAACTGCATGATAAATAAACATGACGCAAGTAGGTTATTGTGGGAGGGATTCTGAAAAGTCTTACACTGAGCTACTCTGCAATCTTCAGGTGTAATTTAAGAGGCAATATGAAAAGCAACGTCTTTCAACTTTTCCTGGTTAGGGGTCACCACAGCAAATCACCAGTCCAGAGATTGATTGGTAGTGGTGTTTTTATGGTGTTGAGTTGCTAGCCCAGCACCTGGCCTTCACAAAAGGCACATGCAAACACACACACACCTACCTACATATCTTTAAAACTCAGTCATCTGCAGGGAGGACATGCAGACTCTGCACCGAAGGCAAAGTCTTGTTATGAAGCAACAATGCTAACCACTGCACCACCGTGGCCACTAATTGAAGAGGCAATGTACCAAAGGCTATTTGTTTGTGATCTGCAAAGGAATAGTACTGCTGAAAAGGAGGATTTGATCCAATGCACAATGCAGTATATGTTGGCTTTGCTTGCATTATTGGTTATATGTAAACATTCACAAGTGTTAATTCCAAAAATACTAGCATCATTGTATTTTAAAGATTTTTGAGTAATTAAAGGGGCAATATAACATGCATGTTTTTAAAGGTATAAATTCTTAGACAGAAAATTCTGTCATTAGTGCCTGCAACCCTCACGGATATGTTCAACAATCAGAAATTTCAGATAGAAAAGAATATATCTTTTTATGATGCATAAAGTGGATAAACTGTGAAAATCATAACAGGTGAGAACTGCGTACATAAGAGATGTGGGATATGCCATTAAAGTTGTGATGCAACAAGATGTACATACCTAACAGAAATGGAGTGTGAGCCATGCACCCATAATATCCCATAAGGTGAGTAGGGATAGAAGATGTGTTTTTTCTCAAAATGAGTCAATGTAGCACTGCAGTCAACATTACACTGTAATGTCTATTGGAGACAATGTACATGTTATAGTGCAAACTTCATAAGAACATAATCAGAAGCATTTCTCACATTGCAATATAACAGAGCAAATGACACTTCAAAGGAAGCAAACCAACAAAGTTTTCATGACAGATTTACCATACATAAACTGTAACAATAGTCATGAGAGTGGCTACTGCAGCAGTGATCATTCGAACAGGTACTGTTAAATTAAGTTTACTTAAATAAATGTACTCTGTCCATCATTGGATCACTGCTGTAGTAGCTTTAGCTGTAAGGGTTGTTTACCATAGTATATCCAAATTGGGTGGAGGAAGGATGAGGGTGCAGATGCCGCTGGAGAATGGTCTGAGCGAAGTCTGATCTAAACCTATAGAAGCAGTTGAGTTTGAGTGTTTTGCAAAAGTATGTACTGAATACCAAGCTGCTGATTCTAGATTACTTCTAGAATCCATCCCTTTCTAAAAAAAACACAGATGAGGTTAATGCCCTGGTAGAGTGAGCATTGTCCCTGCATGGAATTGCTTAATTCTGTTGGGTGTAACAAAAGGTAATAGAATGAGACAATCATTTGGAGACAGTGTATTTTGACCCAGTATGTCCTTTATTCTTACCTTCCTAAGAAATTAATAACTGATCATAATTTCTTCTTTGAAAATGTTTTTATTAAATTTTTATAAAACATAATCAGTACAAAATTTGTAATCAGAAAGGTATATACATATTTAAAAGTAAGAAAAAAAACTAATCTTAGAGGGAACATAGGTGAAATTCTTGGCTAGGCTTATAAGGGCCTCCCGGCCAAAAGCCTAGTATCATCCTATGATCCTAAGAACCTATGAACCTTAATACAGAAACAAAGAAAATAACTATTTACAAAAGTGTCCATCAGCCTTCTAGTCATTCCTGTTGTTGCATGCCTGTTCAATTCAAGAATTTTTTTTTTTTGGATTTTTGCTTGTCAAGCTGTTCTTTAAATTTTGTCCATACACTGAGGCAAGAGGTAATTCTGTTCATCCTTGATACTGTGTAGTATTTTAAGGGGTGGGGTGCTGCAGTCCTGAGTATGCACTCCTTTGGATGAGATGCCTAGTAACTATGAACCTGTTTTCAGTTTGCCATTCATTCCCTAGTGCAATATTACCAGCTTTTCATTCTTTTTAATGTAACATAGGCAATTTATTCTTCAATGACAGCAGACACTGAATTGGTAGATGAAACACTGAAATATAAAGTTGTTTGCTTGCAGCAACCTTTTCATTAGCTACAGATCTCTTTAATGTGGAATTATTTAGATGACTTTTACTTCTGCAGAGATTGTGGATATTGACTGGTATTGGTGGATTGTAATGACACAAGTCTGAGTGGCGTTTATGGTTGAAATGTTCTGATTTGAGCAGTTTTGCCATTGGTTCATATAGTTTGTTTCATTGCTTACTAGAAAAAATGTTTGTGTGTCTTCTGTGAAATGTGGCACAGCTGTGTGTGTAGGGTTAGTTTCTGTTGGTGGTCCTTTTGGATTTAAACAGCAGTATAGAATGGTAAGGACAGCAAAACCTGTCCAGTCCTGTGCACTTGTTGTAGTAGTACAAAGGTTGCAGAGAAGATAGCATCTGGAGTAAGTGTTTACTTCTCTTGCGTTAAGTGAATGTACCTGTGTCTTGTTCAGCTGTTGTCTGTGAATGTTTCATTTGTCTTCTCACCAGGTTTAGTTATAAATGGGTGATGTGATCATGACAGTGCTGCTTGCAGATCTTTGGTTGCTTGCAAATCTGTGGTTGTGGCAGTTTACCTCTTTCTCAACTGTCTTATTTTGACTCCAGATTTTGCTATGCCCCTCTTAATCCCTCCTAAAACTGGCAACTCTTCAAAAAAAAAAGGAGGTGAATTACATTTAATAAATTATTAAGACAATACAATCAAGAAGCATAAATAGGTAGATAGAAGCATAAGTGTTTTGCTGATAAACTAGTGATTAATTTAAAAAAATAGCATGCAAAGTGAGTTGAAAAATGTAAACGGGTCTCCCTTTGTTTTTTGTCATTCCAGTCCTGACACAGACAGACCAAAAGTTATGTTCAAGGCAGGGGGGCTGTGAAATGTAACCTTGATCAAAACATTCTTCAATAAATGTCCTGTAATCAGAAGGACAAAGCCTCATATGCCTGGGTGAATGGTATCTGCCAGCTAATGGCACAGCTTTGGGCACCTGCTGGGACTGCAATGTGTGTGTGTGTGTGTGTGTGTGTGTGTGTGTGTGTGTGTGTGTGTGTGTGTGTGTATGTCTCAGCTGGTTCTGATTTTTGATGTTATTACTTGTCAGATAAACTCTGGTATTAATTTTGGACTTCGTAACTTTCGGAAAATGCTTGGTAATGTAAAACCCACTACAGTAGAAACTTATTTTCATACATTTAAAAAAAATTGAAGGAAATAACTGGAGTGGCTTTCATAGGAAGTAATGTATCTGTGGGTGTGGCTCAAATAGGGGTGTATCATGAGTATGGTGTGGGTGTGGCTCAAGGGGTGCCAGATCACTACTTTGCCTAGGGCGCTATTTCAGCTAAAGCCAACCCTGCCCCCCCACACCAAGGGGAAGTGGAGAGTGGGTTTCAATGCAAGAAAAACAATTTCAGCAACAACAAAAGGAACAACTGGAATAAGCGCAGATAATCATTAATGGGGAAGGGGGGGTCTGAACATGTTTTTGACATTGTTTATAATTCTGCCCATGACTTCAAAATTTATAATTATACAACAATGAGCATTGAACAGAGTCTTGCAGACTTACTGGCCAAGGGCCAGAGTTTTGTTCCATCTTGCAAAATGGACACTGCAAACGCGCTTATAGACCTTAAACTTTTCGTAAGGAAATTGAACTTCAGGGTGTTATTTGGTAATGATAACAATGACATGAATGAGTATAAAACAACTAGTACATTTTATCCACATTTACATCCTACTTTATGTCTTTTTGAACAGATCTGTGAAATGGACGTACGAAATGTTACAGAACAAGGCAGTAGGCCTAATTTGTTTGTTCCTAATATAAATAAAAATGAAAAATAATTGTTGGAAGGTTTACAACAAGCAGGGATACGTGTGATGCAACCTGATAATGGGGGGGGTTGGCAATTATATACAGTGATGACTATGCCAATAGGATGGAAAATGTTTTGAATAGTGAAACCTATGTGGAAGTATCTAGGTCAGAGGTCAATGGGGCTTACACCAGAATTAGATCTTGGTTAAATGATTTATTTATTGATGCTAGAATTAACATCAACCTCTATAATTACGCTTCAATGCCAGCCCCCAAGAACCCAGTATTTTCTGGGATCCCAAAGGTCCACAAAAGTGTAAAGGACCCCCCCCATGAGACCATTAGTGGACGCATGGAACAGAAACACGAATCCCCTAGCAAAGGTTATTGACCAAACATTGAAGAAGTATGTGATCCAGGAGAGTCAAATTTGTAAAGACTCCTGGACTTTCCTTTTAAACATCAACGCATTGGAGTTCCACCACACTTATGATTTCATCACAGTTGACATAAAAGATTTATACTCTTCTATACCCCACTTAGAGGGAGTAGATTGGGTAAGCTACATGATGCGTAGTAAAGGAGCACCATCCAATGAAGTCTCTCTTACTTGTGAAATCATAGATATTGTCCTCACACAGAATTTTGCAACCTTCAACAACAGGTATTATTTACAGAAGGTCGGGGTCGCAATGGGTTCACCATGTGGTGCCAGCCTAGCTAATTAGTAATGGCTTACTGGGAACAGCACTTTGTAAAAAACAACTCAGAGCTTGCTGCCAAACTATTTATTATACAAGGTTTTTGGATGACATTTTTATGATTTTTGATGGTGACAAAAAACATGCTTTGGATATGGTATCCTATTTTAATAGCACAACTCAGTTTTTTATGTTCACATTTACCTTCAGTACTAATTCAATAGCTTATTTGGACATTGACCTCAGGAAAGATTTGATTAACAATAGTTACTGTGCAAAAATCTTTCGAAAAGAGACATACTCCAACACATTCCTCCATTTTAGTAGTTTTCACCCTTTACATCAAAAATGATCAGTCGTTAAGAGGCCGCTAGTAAGGTCTGCCCATATGGTGACAAAAGATGAGGAATTTGTTATGGAATGCAACAACTTGAGCAATATGTTCAAGAAAAGATGTTATCCAGAATGGTTTATTAATTAATTGATTAGGGAAGTCCAAGATAAGAGGGCTGATGTTTTTTTTTTAAACCAATTTTGTGCATCAAGGATACAGTGGTATGTGATACTGAAAGGGAAGGTAATACAGTAACAAAGTTGAGGGAGTATAGTACCACAGCACTTATCACTAGATATAGCACAAATGCTTCGGCTTTGTATTCCCTCATCAATAAAAATTGGTCATTGGTAATGAACGATAGTGTACTTAGGCAAAAATTCCAGGAAACACCAAGAATAGTTTTCCAGCATGGGCAGAATTTGATAAATATATTATAACAGAAAGTAAAGGGCCTTTGTACACGAACAGGCATGTTTAAATGCAGTATGTGCAATTATTGTAAACACATGGACATAGGCAAATGCCTTACTTTGAGAAGGCAGAAATATGTAACCCAATTTAAGTTTAACTGCCAGAGCAAAGCAGTAGTATACATGGCACAGTGTCAGCAATGTCTGGCATTGTATATTAGGAAGACGGACTGTAAGCTGAGATAAACAGTATATGAACACTTGTATTACATCAGTAAATCAAAAAAGGAAAGTACCCTATCTAGACATGTGAATACATACCCTGATCATAATTTTAAATTTAGGGCAATTGATTGTGTTAACCTGGATGGTAGGGGTGGTCCCGAATCATTATTATTAGAGAGACTTGAATTGAGGTGGCAATTGTGAATGGATGCTTGCCATTTCCCGGGGCTGAATGAAGTGTTTTCCATCTTGTGCATCTTGAAATTGAAAAACCTTGAAAGATAAGAGGGAGTGTAGTTTAGGATAGTCAGTAACCCTGTACACTGGGTACTAGCACGGCTGTTTTTAACAAAATAATTTAATAAAAGCTAGGTAGTAAGCAATACATTTTATTAACTCACAAATGAATTTGCTTAATTATTTAGTATTCAGTTCTTATTTTATTGTAGGCAATTATTAGCTTTGAATTATTGTTTTTGTTTTTGTGGTTGAAACTACATGTACATTATAATAATTTTTATGAATTTATAACCAATAACTTGGTTCTTATTGACTGATGTCATTTGATGTTTTTTAAAAAAACAGTGAATCTATTTGTGTAAATATTTTATGTGACAAGGGATGTTTTAAATGGAGGCGGGTTTTGAATCACCTGATTGATGACATAGTTATTTAAATAGTGTAGTTGAAGAAGTCTCTCTATTTTGAGAGATGAAAAGTGCTTAATTAAACAGTTCTTGTTGCCAGCCGAGTGGTTTCCCAGCATTTTTTTTCTCAGTTTGTGTAGAAGCCAGCTTAGTAGTTAATATTATATTTAAACCTTAGAAAAGTACTTGTCGTATGCAAATAGCTAACAAATTCTTCAAAAAGTAAAATAGATGTATTCCAAATAAGGGAGAGATCATCTACAAATCTCTTATAAAATAAAATACTGTTTTTGAATGTATTGTTTGCACTATCTAATACATATTTAGTTTCCCGGTTATTAACAACCAAGTTCGAATAGGTGTTAGCCTTGGGCGTGCCCATAGCCACACCTCTACATTGTTTGTACACCATATTCTGAAATAAAAATACATTATTGTTCAATATTAAATCAATTAGAGCACAGACAGCTTCGATTTCAGTAGAATTAAATATGGATAAACGTAACATATTCCCTTAAATAGTCAATTCCAATATCATTCGGAATAGATGTAAAAAGACTATCGACATCTAAAGTAACAAAATAACAAGTAGAAATATCATGTTCATTAGACCACATATATAACTGCTCTAAAAAATCAGGTGTATCTTTTACAATAGTAGATGAATGACTCAAAGCTTTCTTTAGTTGTAACTCAACATATTTAGATAGTGATTCTGTAATCCAGCCTGATGCTGAAACAATAGGTTGCATGGGGGGGGGGGGGTGGAAGAAAGGCATTTGTGTATTTTTGGAGTACCATAAATAAAAGGAATTTTAGGATGCATAACATGAAAATATTGCATTAGCATTGTTACCTCACAGCAAGAGGTTCTCCTGTTCGATTCTCGGCTGGAGTGCCTTCTGTATGGACTCTGCATGTCCTACCCGCGGTCGAGTAGCCTCCAAAAGACATGTGTGAATGGGCATGCCTTCGCTGAAGGTTGGGCGTCGGGCTGGCAACTCAGCACCATAAAAATCGACTGCCAATCATTAGCGGACCGGAGTTCTGCTGTGGCGACCCCTAACTGGGAAAAGCCGAAAAGACAAACAACAAACAACATATGAGAATATTGTAACACTTCTAAAGATATTTGATTATTCAAATGCATATCATATTTATTTTTTTCACATTTTGAATAATACCATTTACTACATTTGTGTTTAAAACAATATAATTTTCAGTATTTAACAATGCCATCATACTGATTATATAATCAGATAAATTCAAAATAACTATTCCCCCTCCCTTGTCGGCTGGTTTAATAACTATCTTACCATTGCCTATTACTAGGAGCGTTATACAGAAATAAGCAATTTCTCACTAAAGCAGCAAAGATTTCAATAGCAAATTCCCACCTTATCTCCACCCTACTTTATGCCTCTCAAATATATACCAACCTAAGGCAATGTGATCTAAACAAGCAAGATACCTGCTACAACAAAATCGCCAAATTCGCCACAGGGGCATCCAACCGTAGTCACCACTATCTCTCACTTGCTGAACTGGGCTGGCTTGAACTCCCTCACCTCCTTCAGTGGTATCAACTCTCACTCACCCACAAACTACTAAACCATCCACTAAATGTCCCATCCCTCCAGAATCTACTCCAACCCTATTGCACCACCAGACCACTAAGATCCAGCAACAAAAATCACTTGCAGATCACTAAAGCCAATAACTCTGCTGGTGAAGCACTATTCGCTTGCGCCATATCCAAATTATGGAACTCACTCCCACCCACAATTACCTCTGTACCATCATGCACCCACTTCAAAACTTTACTAAAAGCACACCTAAAAACATGCTGGCTATGCCCTTGCAACTCCCACTCTAATATCATCCACCCCATCCAACTACTACCTTTATTTCCACTCCACTAACTACCTTGATTATAGCAAGCTCAGATGCTCATAAGCCTAGTACTTATTATACAGCAGGAATTTCTCATTGTAACATTTGTTAATGTCTGTTATGTACTTCACAGATAAAGATTCTAGTTGTCTACTGATGTACTATGTTCTTCATCTGTAAATATGTTGTAAGTAATTGCTATGTTAAATTGTTAATCACTATGTATTCCAATGTAACTACTGTCTGTTTATTTTACTGTAGAGCTTTTCTCCCCGGGCCTCCGCTGAAAATGGACCTACGTCCAGTCGGACACTCCTGGTCAACAAATTTAAATAAATAAATAAATAAGTGATTTAATAGCTTCCTGCTCTTGTTTATCTGAATAAAAACTTTTCTTGTCAGAAAGCAACAGGTCATAAATTTCATTTACAACAACCTCTTCAAAAGCAGCAGTTAGTGGGTTATTAACCGGAACAAAAGTACTTTTTTTACTTACAGTAAAATTGCCCAAGTCATGTTGATTCAGTCCATAGATTTCAAATTTAAGTTATGCATAAATAGCTTGAGCTTGAAGCTCATAATTACATCTGAAATGCCTGCTAAATGCCATGGAATATAAGTCAAGCCTCTATTTAAAAGTTGTTCTTCTTGTCCTGTTAAAGAATAGTCTGAAAGATTACACACATTACCATTTAGTACGTCTTTAGGCTTCAAGTAGTCATTCTGTATCCTGTATTCCTGGTATGACTTTGGCCCCTGCTACTGTGATAATTCCATTTCTCCTTCGGTAAAGGGTATGGCTTGTTGAGCCACATTGGGGGTGAGGAAGGCATAGCCCCCACCTGCTTTTGGTTTTATATTATTAGCTTTCAGTGAAATGAGATTCATAAATATAAAAGCTAAATAGGTGGGGGGGGCTATGCCACCCCCCCAACTATATATACTAACTCCAGGATCGCACTACAGTGGGGAAAAGGGCATTTATGTTTTATTTGTCCAGTACTACTTACAGTCAGTGAAATGTAATTCAGTGAAATGAGTTTTCAGTGATTTGAGCTTTCATCGACTTTTTGAGAGTGAATTTAAATTCAGTGAAATGAGTTTTCATTGAATGAAAGAAGACCTGTATATATATATATATATATATATATATATATATATATATATATATATATATATATATATATATATATCTATATATGGGTCCATGTCAGAGCCACGAAATCTGACATTACAGATGACTGGATCATCGAGAAGAGATCGGTGACACCACACATCCCTGACAATGGTGAGTAGTGTGGAATGGGATGTATTCCCATTTCCGTAATGTGGTGCGATCTCGGAGTTGGTATATTTAAGTAGGGGGGTGAGTGGGCACAGAGGGGTGAGAGGTATGACTGCAAGAGAGATGTTTTTCTTTTTCTTTCTTTCTTTTTTTTTTTTTGCTAAGAGACATCTATTCCTTCCAGGAAGCTGTCATAATCCTGATACGTGTCAGTTTGTATCTGCATCCACTTTCTCAGCTGCAGCATTCTAATGCACTGCCTAACATTCGCAGCATTCTTTAGGTTATCCATATGAAATAAGGGACTGCATCCAGACTTTGAAATATTGACATCATCCATGCCACATTGCTTAGGCTGTATCTCATAAAATATGCACCAGATGCAGATTATAATCTCTGTAGGCAATTTCTCTTCAGGCTTGAATGATTCTGTCACTGAGGATCGGACTGAGCTCTTCTCCATGGGGTGCTATTATCCTGCCCCAGTACAATATCCAAATGCCCAGAACACAATTTAATTCTGACAAGACCTAAGCAATCCTCATTGTACTGTATGGTGCATCGTACTAGAATTTTCCAGATATATCCCTCATGGAAACAAAATCTTACATGTGCAAAGGCTACTTGGACAGCTGTTTTTGTGGCCCATAGTAATAGAATAAAGTCTTGCTCTGGCGTAGATGACCCATGCTGCATTATTGACCTAAGTGCTGGAGGAGATGCCTGGGAGGATGGGTGGATATGGCTGCCACTGGCTTGCACATCCACAGGTTTTGCATAAGCATTTATTTTCTGAAGGATATGAAGTCTGAAACTCAAATATGTGTCATTATTTAACGACTGCAGTCCACAACAATTTGTCAGAAAATTTAATATTTTATGAGAAACAGACTAAAAAATATAAGGCAAAATCGGGGACAGTTGAGAGTTATGATGGAGGGAGAGATATGGTTCTGTGTGCTGCAGTGCTGACATCTACTTGTGGATGGCTGTGCAGCATGTACTTCATGGGTCAAAGATGTACAAGTAATTGTTACTCATTCCAGTCTGGCTCTGTGCAGTAACTGTCATCACACTTGTCTGTGAGCAGGCACATACAAGGGAAGGCACAGCAGGCATTCACTTCAGTTTTCAGGGATGTCAGCTGCCTCAGAATGTGTTTATGTGAATGCAGAACAGTAGGTATGATCTAACTAAAGAGAGTCAAAATTACTTCATCGAAGGATCGGATCACCAAATGGCATTTCATCGGAAATGCTGTTCATCGAACCACCCTCTTGTGGGGGCTACACTGCACCAATTCTGAGATTGTACTACAGTGGCAAAAGGGAAAATTTGCTAATCCACACCGTAATG
Organism: Protopterus annectens; assembly: GCF_019279795.1. Taxonomy (NCBI): domain Eukaryota; kingdom Metazoa; phylum Chordata; order Ceratodontiformes; family Protopteridae; genus Protopterus; species Protopterus annectens. The sequence continues at coordinate 1,548,488,854 of NC_056731.1, read as the reverse complement.
TGATCTCAGTCAGAGCAGGTCAATGAATGGCATAAATGCCATCCAAAATGCCATTCGATGATCTGATTCTTCAGTGAATTAATAGGAACTCAGCTAAAGATGATTGTTTTCTGTTGCCGATCTCATGGCCCAAAACTTCAGTAAAAAGCTGGGCTTAATAAAGGATACTTAATTCAGGGGAAAAGGAGACCCTACATCATGGGAGTGATGGAGATGCTCATGTTAGACAGTATGGGATAATGGATGCATTCATACAGCACAAGAACAGAATTGATGGTCAAGTTTGGAGACGGCAAAATAAATGTATTTATTTGTCCTTGTTGACCAAGAAAGTCCACTTGGGCAAAAATCCATTTTTCGCACAGACCCAAGAAGAAAAACATCACAATGAAATTACATGTAATATATAAGGAAGGTATGTGTACTAATAACACTTAGTTTTACAGCACAATAAACTACTCCCTTGCCTGATAAAAAGTATGTATATATATTTAGAAAGCTTGTGATGAAACTATTACTCTGTTTTTGTTTTAATTGGATCACTTGTCTGTGTAATTAATAAAAGATTTTCTACTGGAAACAGATTGCCTGCCTTGCTTGGATTACTTTTGATTACTTAGTAATTCTGTACAGTTTTATATTTTTTATTATTTTTTTGACTTAAGATGAGTTTAAGTTCGCTACTTCAACTACATCGTACTAGATCTGATTTGATTAATATACAGTGATTAACTAGAGATATATGGACTGAAAATCTTCCGCACAGAGAAGTTTCTAACACTGTTTTTTTAATATATAAGGTAGCAATAATTTTTGATATATGTAATTCACAATTAAGTAAACAAAGATTTAACATGTTTTGTACAATAAATAGAAAAATTAAATACTATGAGAAAATATTATGAAACTAAATATCTTGAGGGTAATTGGGAGCTGCAAAAAGAAAAGTATTGGTAGAGTATTGTATTTGATGTAAGGAACAGATGGGAGGAAATACTGGCAGTTAGAGATAATGCTGAAGATATGAAGAGGAAGACTGTTAGTGGAACAATTGTAAAGACAATGGTTTGAGTAATCAATTCATAAGAAGAGTGAAAGGCATCAATGTGATCAGTAAAATATATGGATGGAAGCAAATTTACCAAAGTGGGTAAAAGCAATGTGCATGTTGAAGTTACTGACAAGAATGGTTTATGGAGGAGATGAATTAGGGGAGCAAAAATCTAGAAAAGTGCCATTTGGACCACTATGCCTGCTTACTTATTAGATAAACTGCACATAAGCAATATTAATAAAATTCCTCCACATGACTCAGCAGCTGAAAAATAATTGCTTTATTGATAAAAGTTAGCAGCTTCATGTTCTGGTCCGAATGCTTCCTAAGACTTTAATAATAAAATCACTTTAAACAACTACTACTAATATAGAGGGTAGTCATTAAAGACAACCTATAGAATGTCTAGCTTAATTACGACATCATCATTCTATGATGGTATCAGTACCAGAGACAGTGTTACAGAATAATCATTGCAACCAGGCATGCCAATATCTAATACCACAGTCAGTTAGTATGCAATCTGTCCAAACTTAGTTGTTGGTGTCTGTTCTTAAAGACACCCAGCTACTGTGTTATCAGTACAGCCTGAACTGCAGACACCTGTCCTTAAGGTTACACTATTAACACATAATCATCACAGCTTGAGATGCTGGTATCTGCTCTCAGGGAGATGCAGCTACTATGTAATCAGTGCAACCTGAACTGATGACACCTGTCCTCAGTATTGGTTCTATATCATGTTGTCAAACTCTTAAAAGTTCGAACGTCATATGGTTGTCACCATTTGATCGAACTTTTAAAAGTTTGAACATTTCAACGGAGATCTCTTTACAGTGTGGAATGAGAAGATTTCCCTTTTCTGCACTGTAGTGTGATCTTGGAGTTAGTATATTTAAAAAGCAGGGGGTATGGAGGTGCAGGGGGGCTTGCCCCTCTGCTTAAACCATTCAGGTAGGTTTTTTCTTTGGTCTATTTTTTTTATTACATTTTCAAACTTTTAAAAGTTCGATCATATGGTGTCAACCATATGACATTCGAACTTTTAAAAGTTCGATTATGTAATATAGATGCTCAGTCTTAGACTGTTACTTTGTTATTAGCACAACCTGAGTTGCTGGTATCTGTCCTTAGGGAGATACAGCTACTATATAATTGGTACATGAATGACAGACATTTTCCACTGGTGAAAGACATTTACTGTCCAGCACTTAAGACATCTGATTTGTGAAATTAGATATTTTTAGTGAAATCAAACTAAAATTATCATGGCACAAATATACCTTTAGTTGAGCCAAAAATAAATTGAACTAGATTTGAGGCAAATTCAAAAAGGAATATTAGGAACAGCAGAGATCAGCACCAAGGCGGCTTAGTTTTCCAGAAGTATTTTATTTTACAGAATAGTTCTCTCTATGGACTAAGAAGGCATGCTGAAAACTATTTCAAAATTCAGACTTTAAAATTCTGGGTTTATTATTTGTTTTATTCCAAATGAATGGCAAATACTGAAGTGCAGTGACATGATAGCAGGAAAAGGGAAAATATTTTGAAAGAGTATTTGAATGATGTGACCACAATGACTATGAGGACAGAAGCCCTACATCATGGTGTTCACTCCAAAATTTGCTTACTTCCAGTCAGGATGGGACTTCTCCTTCCATGGGTAATAAACTTGTTTTGAGCAGTCTTGGTGACCCCAGTGCTGAATTGAAGCCTTCCAATTATACATGTATCTGTAGTTAAAGGAGATAAAAGGAATCATTTTAGCAAACTGGCAGCACATGTCCTCATTATAACTGATGGCAGCTGAGAGTAAAATGCAACTACAGAGAAAAAAAAGAAAAAAAAATTCTACCCAAACTCTGTGTCTGAAAGAAAAAATAGATGATCATGAAAATGAATCTAAGACAAAAAAATCACTTATTTAGAATAGAAAAGGGTATTGAAGAGAATGATATGCTGACCAGTGTATATTTGATGTTAACACTAACAAACACGAACAGCTAAATAAATAAATAAGCAGTACAAACAATCCCTTCAAAGATCACATAGTGCCTTTTTATCCATTCCTCATCATATTAACACTTGTTACACTCAGAAAAAAATAAATGAGCTTAGGTAGGTATTGCCAGTGTCTTAGTTATAAGGACAGCAAATTATGATTGATCCACAATTTCTTTGGATATGTTCTACAGAAGAGACATATTTTACAATATGCCTTCAAAATGTGGAAAAAGTGAGTGGTCTGGAACCGGCTAACAAGAAAACCTTTGAGCTAGTGTTGAAAGGAGAAATCAAAACCTCTGGGGTGTATCATCAACACTACTAGCTTTGGTAACCAAAAAATTCATCATAAAAAGTGGATGAATAAGAATAAGAAGAATAAGCCTAAAACAGAAGATGTGAAAAATGATGGAAGGCATAAGAGCTATGGAATGATGACATGCTTTGGTAAATCAAGTAAAGGGACAATTAAGAAATGGTGGATTTGGGGTCTATTCAAGAGATTTGGAATATAAATTATAAGTTATTTTCCTTATTGAAATTTTTAGAAATAACCAGTCTCTGTTTAACCAAATGATTTCACAGACTGTAATAAAGGAGGATGGCATGGCATGGTCCTTACTAGTAAAAACAGCCTTTAAAATAATAAGTATAGCTGACTTTGTAATGTATTTAGTTATTACAGAAGGAAAAAACAAAACTGACAGAATAAAAACTCTTTAAAACAAAAAAGCGAGCAATAAAGACGGAGCGGTTTAAAACAACAAGAACTATTTACTTAGCGCTTTCGGAAAAGTCGATGCTTCTCCTTCTTCAGACACTAGAACAGTTTAATTACACACATTATATAGACAATCAATAAGCCACTGACTCAATTAACCAAAAAATAAATATACCTTAAAGGTAACAGGCATAAAAAGTGTCAGCAAAATACTGGACAAACTAATAAGAACTATCGTGCATCAAAATGTACAACTAGAAACGAAAAGACCGCAAAAAGCAAACATAAAACCACGAGGTGTCTACACCTAAAACTGATGTTGGAATATTGTTAATTATACAGTTCTAAAGACCATCCTAAATGAAAATACTTAAGAAATAACATACTTATATAAAGTTATGTATACCTAATGATAAAATTAAGTTTAAAACTATTTATATTTTACCTTGAATTGTTATAATGACAAAAGACACACTTAAATACAAACAACGTTTAATTATAATAAAACACCAAAACAATGGGTTACCTGACCTTAGGCTGTAAGAACTAAAATTGTCAGAGAGAATTTTTAACAAATATATAAGAGTAATATTATACACAAAATAAGTATCTATTAAGGGCTAAATGTTTCAGAATGCATTTAACAGACACACTTTCATTTAGCCCTGGAGATAAGTATGCTGCAGTTCTAATTTGCTAGCTTAGCTGTTCAATTTCCAATTTTAATTGCCAAGGGCCCCGTCTTTGGTCAACTACAACTTGTTTTAAAATGGCAAATTTGAAATTGTGATCTGGAAACAAGTTGATGTGATTAGCAAGCGCATTGTTAATATCTTTTTTACTTATGAATGTACACCTCTGGAGAAATCTTCTTCTCTGCTCTCAGATAGGATCTTAGCAATGCAGGTAGTTATAGGCTAGGAAGCCACCAGGGATAATTAACAAAGAAATGCTGATACCCCAAACAAGGGCAGATAGATTTCAAAAAGTATTAGAGCTAAAAAATAATCCATATAAATAATCAGAAAATGAGTACAGATGATGTTTTCCATTTCTTCACTGCTACAGTAGTGTAAGCAACTTATGTCCTGCCTAGGATACAATGGCCACCTTCCATGCACCCAATCCATTAGTTAGCTTAAGGTGAGCTGACTAAAAGTCAGGTTCCGGTGTCTAGCCCTTCACAGCTTTCCTTCCCCAAAAGACAATGCTTCTCTGTGGGCTTTCAAGAACTGATAGTCATCTAACACTGTTCCATTGCTGGGTAAATAAGTTCCATTTTAGAAAAAAAACTTCCACCTTGTTTTGTTTTTAACAAATAACATACACAGTTTAGATAAATAGGATATGTTAGCATTTTTCACATTCAAATTAAGGGTTTTCCTACCTTGTTTCTTCAATTGACAACATTCATATATTCATGTTTTTGGGCTTCTCAATGCAATAGATTGCATATGTGTATTAGAACTGTTTGGTTTGATTAAGAACTATCATGTGCACTGAAATACTCCATCCACTAGGTTGGGCTATACCATTGTTCTCATTGGTCAGGGACCACTATATAAAAATTTGAGAGCAATTTGTGTTTTAAAGTGTTTCTAATCCACTGAGGAAGGCTGGATAGCCGAAACTGGTCAGGTGATATTGAATATGTTAATATAATAAAAGCATCATTTGGAAATTATTCTGGTGTCTGGTGTCAGTATCGTGGTTTGCTGGTCGTTGGTGTTTTCATGACTGTGGTCTGACAGACATCCTTGCAGCATTAAGTTTGGTTGTTGTTTAGTGGCTTTGCTGGTGGTTCAGATAGAGACACCGCATTTGTAATAGGGATTTACAACCTCAATTTTCATTTTTCTAACTTTGAAACGGTGGATATGTTTTGGAACAACAACTGATTTGTTTCCAATCCTAACTTGAACAGTTCTTTTGATTCTTGGGAAGGCCTATGGGACTAATGAATAAGGAAACCCTTTTTTTGGCAGATTTTGGTCAAAATCCAAGACGTGACAGCGACAGGATTTTTCTTATCTTTGAACACTTATATGGTTAACCGTTGGTGTCGACTAGAATTGGGAACAACTTACCAAATATTTTTCTGAATTGCCATCCGTTGGATGTACCTATTTACACTTAAAGGTCTCCGATTAATAAGGACTTACAAGGTACTGTGACTATAACTAATCCGTTCTATATTTTCTAAGAAATCATTGTGATTTTGGGACTATCGCCTAACTGGCCTTGGGTTCTGTTGGACAACAACAACTACAGAAAAATTCGTATGTGCATGGTAACAGCCATTATCGGCTTAAGGACATTAGATTAAACAATTAGTAAAAGTTTCAAATCGAATATAACAATAATTTGTTTAGCATATTTGTTTGTATTTTCACAAATGGGCTGGCATGTTTGAATATGTTTGGGATATACTATATATATCTAATATATTAAGTCATTAGCAGTATATGTGAAATGTTTACTCTAAAAAAGTGACAATGATATGCTTTTCTATATATACAGGCCGGGAGCATTGTGAATGAATATCTAAACCTGATTCTGTTACATACATAAAGATAGGCTGGGCATTAAGAATTAAAAATTTTTTCAGAAGAAATAACAGTCTTTTTAAATGAAGGGGCATGGTCCTTACTAGTAAAAGAAACAGCCTTTAAAATAATAAATATAGCTGACTTTGTAATGTATATAGTTATCACAGAAGGAAAAACCAAAACTGACAGAATAAAAACTCTTCAGATAAAACAAAAAGCGGCTGGAGCAATAAAGGCGGAGGCGGTTTAAAACAACAAGAACGCTATTTACTTAGCAGCTTTGGGAAAAGTCGATGCTTCTCCTTCTTCCAGACACTAGAACAGTTTAATACATTAGCCACATTGGCATAGACAATCAATGAAGCCACTGACTCCAATTAACCAAAAAATAAATATACCTTAAAGGTAACAGGCATTAAAAAAGTGTCAGCAAAATACTGGACAACCTTACTAATAAGAACTATTGTGCATCTGGGAAATGTACAACTAGAAACTAAAAAGACCGCGAAAGCAAATGATAAAAAACAGAAACTTATAAAACCACTGAGATTGTGCTCACACCTAAAACTGATGTTGGAATATTGTTAATTATACAGTTCTAAAGACCATCCTAAATGAAAAATACTTAAGAAATAACATACTTATATAAAAAGTTATGTATACCTAATGATAAAATTAAGTTTAAAACTATTTATATTTTACCTTGAATTGTTATAATGACAAAAGACACACTTAAATAAAACAACGTTTAATTATAATAAAACACCAAAACAATGTGTTAATACCTGACCTTAGGCTGTAAGAACTAAAAATTGTCAGAGAGAATTTTTAACAAATATATAAGAGTAATATTATACACAAAAATAGAGTATCTATTAAGGGCTAAATGTTTCAAGAATGCATTTAACAGACACACTTTCATTTAGCCCTGGAGATAGAAACAATGCTGCAGTTCTAATTTGCTAGCTTAGCTGTTCAATTTAATTTTAATTGCCAAGGGGCCCCTTTGGTCAACTACAACTTGTTTTAAATGGCAAATTTGAAATTGTGATCTGGAAACAAGTTGATGTGTGCTTAGCAGTAAAGCGTGATTGTTAATATTCTTTTTTACTTATAGCATACTGAGTGTCTCATATATGTGCTGCTTTATTCTTCTTTTCCGTTTTCAATATATGAAAGCAACGCATCTTTGACAGTGGTGCTTAAGCATAAACCACGCTTTTTGTTTCACAGGTGTATCTGCCATGAATTTTATATGGCTTATCCCTAATGGTGACATAATTCCCAGTACACAAAAAGGAACAATAATGACAGGCACCACATTTAAACATACCAGTAGTTCTTTTATATGCTACTTTATTTGAATGTTCTAGGAGTGTTTTAAGGTTTGCACCTAAGCCCGGCGGGCGGAAGTAATTTTTTAGGTTTGTCTCCAAATAAATTATGGAGACCTATATCTTCTAAAATTAGAGCACAGTTTTTATTTAAGATCTCTGTTATTAATGTGTAGTCTAAACAAAAGGTGCATAGAACACTGGTGTGAAAACTAGAAGACTCCATTCCACTTACACTGTTATTTTGACTAGCGGCTTCATTACTACTTTCAAAAGTGTTATTATAAAGAAGTGGTTTAAAATAGCCCACGTGCCTCTTTGTAATGACTTCACGTGAAATATTTTCTACCATAGAAAGGGGGTAGCCTCTATTAACAAACATAGATTTCAAAAATTCACATTCTGCAATGAATTCACTTTCACCTGAGATCATCCTAGCTGCCCTTACCATCTGACCCTTAACGACCACTCTTTTTTGATGGTAAGGGTGACAGCTAGTGAAGTGGAGAAATGAATTTGAGTATGTAGGTTTTCTATATATAGTACTTTTAAACATAGAGTTATTCATGTCTTTAAATAAATGAATATATAGAAAATTGATACTATTCAGTTGTAGGTTATATGTGAAGTCAAAAAAGTCAGTGAAAGTAGAAATGGTAGTAATGAACTCATGAACTACATCAGTAGGACCTTTCCAAATAAAAAGCATGTCATCCTGGTAACGGGTATACCAGGCAACATTTTTCTGAAATAGGTTGTTTTTAAAAAGAAAGGTCTGCTCCCAAAGTGCCATAATGCAATTAGCGAAGCTGCCGCCACAAGGTGAGCCCATGGCAACCCCTGTTTTTTGCAAATATATCTGTCCATCGAAAAGCATGTAGTTGTTTGATAAAACAATCTCTAGCAATGTTTCGACTACATAAATAGTATTATCATTGACATGCCTCAGCTCCAAAAAGTGCCTAATCCATGTTAAGCCTAAGATTTGAGGTATAACCGTGTATAAGTCCCTAACATCTACTGTAAGGAACACATAATCTTGATGGAAGGTAATTTTGCTTAATTGAGTCCAAGAGTCTTTACAAATTTGCGGCTCGTACTCCACCAAAGGTCTCAAAATACTATCTACGCATTTTGCACAACCATAGATGATGGAACCATAGGTGATGGAACCATGTCCATCAACTATGGGTCTAAAGTAGAGGTCAATCATCCTCTCTTGCCTTGAATTTTGGGTGTGCCAAATAGGATTGGTGTTCTAGTTGGATTAATCGAAGGGTCAGAATTTCATACAACCCTTTTAAACTTGTTTGACAAACAAGGCTTTGAATTCATCATGTTACTTATTAATCAATATAAAACTGAAGTAGTCACTTTGAAAAATGAGCTTGAAATTTTAGAGCATGACATTCAAACTAGTAATGATTTTCTCCGCTACAAATATGATTATATGCGGATTTTCACAAGTATTGATGCCACTATGAATAAAATGCTGAATACTAAAAAGAAAAAGATCATCAGGGATTCACAACAATATGCTAATAAGGTTGCATACCCTCGTCCGCCTTTTATTTCACAGTCTCCAACAACGAATAGGGCTTCTGCAGAATTGTCTAACAATACACATGAAGTGGATAATAATTCCAACGACAGGGTTTTACATGGCAACCTACAACCAGCACCTGAGCTTAGAAGGAGCGAGAGAATTAATAACAAAAATGTAACTAACACTACTAATAATAGCAACCATTGTGGTAGTTCAAATGCACAAGAGGGCATCAATAGTAATCAATCAAATACAAGCTATCAACAGGGTTTTCCCATGAATCAGAACAACCAATGTGGGAAATCCAAGACCAACCGATATCAAGGTCATTCACGGAACAAAAGGAACCAGCGCAGGAGATAATGGAACCACCATTGGGGCAACCCCAAATTATTTCAAATGCTGGAGGGAACTTTCATATTTACAATTATACTGTATTGGAAATACCCCAAGGAATGACTGATTTTTTCTCCAAGGGTTTAACTTTTGTTCCTGACACTAATATTGACCTTGTTAAAACTATAATTTATTTAAAATTGTTTGTGCATAAACTGAACTTAAACGCCTTAATGGGAGTAAGTTCTACCCTCATTAGTCAACTTAGGGTTTCCAGCTTGTTTAACCCACCTCTTCATCCGAACTTACAAGTGTTTGAGAAGATGTGTGAAACTGATTTTAGAGCCCTAAACTCCACTAAAAGTATAAAAAGGAACAGGCCACTAAACATAAACAGAGAACAGCGTGACTTTATCAGTTTGCTACATGACTGTAATATAAGGGCCATGAAGCCTACCTGTCCTTGGGGGAAGTGACCTCAGCACAAGAAGCTGTAGTAATTGGTTGGTTGGGACCATTCCTACCTCATTTGTAGTTCACTGCTTAAAATCTGCCTTTGCACGGCTTCGCGTGGTCGTGCGCATAGCGCAGCGCCGGTTAAACAAGGTTAAACTTGGTTAAACAAGGTTAAACTTTTTCTGGCTCCGCCAAGTCTACTCTTCAATTTTTCCCTTAGAACTGTTCTACTTGCAATCTAAACAGCCTATACTCTATCTGAAAAGCTCAGCACTTGCTCCTAAAGCATTTTTTTTACAGGTAAAGCACTCTTAAACAAAAGAAAGTACTTCGTTCACCTAAATTCTGTTGAGTACACATCTCCCTATAGGTCCTTTCTGACTCAGTTACACAGAAATCTTTTTCACTATTTCTAGCATGTCGAAAGGTCAGTTGCTGGCATCCTCTCCTGTTAAGCTGGTGAATCTGGCAATCTTGAGGCAATGTTACAATTGCCTCATGTACACAGACAACCCTCTCCTCCTCCCAACAAATACAAATATATGCGAGAGATGCAACTATATAGCCAAACTGGAGGCTGAGCTCTCTCAATTCAGTACTGGCAAGACCAGACAGGAGGAGAAGGTAACCACGCATACCACAAACCCAGTCTCACATAGAACTATCACAACAGCAAACCAAACACATAAACACACAAAAACATACTCGGAGGCGCTGATTAAAAATCTACCAAAACAACAGAGGCCTCCAAAGCAGACACCCAAGAAACCACCACCTCAAGACATAGCACATGCAACACATAGTTCACAAAGTCAGTGTGCTAAACAGTCACAGCCCTTAAGGCCAAACAACATGCCAGACACACTTGTAATAGGTGACTCCATAGTCAGACACACTGACGTCCCGCTCACCAGACTGAACAAGGAAAAGGTCACAGTAAGCTGCCTGTCGGGAGCTAGAATCCGCCACATAACACAAGCACTCAGGTCGCTCCACAGCAAGTACAAATATGACTCAGTCATTGTACATGCCGGTGTGAACGACCTGAGACATACCTCCCTGGACTACATGAAAAGAGACATAGAGGAGCTCTCTGATTATGTAGCCCAGGCCGGTATGACCCTGACCCTGAGCAGCATCTTACCCTCACCAAGAATGATGCCACAGTACAAAGACAAAATGATCAGTTTTAACAATTGGCTTAATTGCTGGTGTCATTCTAAGGGGATCCAATGTCTGTCTGTTTGGGATGACATGCTTAACAAGCCACGCTGCTTCGCAAGGGATGGCTTGCACCTGTCACCCCTGGGCTTCCGGATATTGGCCAAGGCTCTTGCCACCCCCATAGTGCCTTTTTTAGGCAAGGCTCAAATGACAAACCTACCTCCCTAGAAAACACAAGTGGAAAAAAACTAAGGATAATGCTGCTCAATGCCAGAAGTCTAAACCTCAAGATGCACGCCCTCGAAGCCCTCCTCAGTATGGAGAACATCGATGTCTGTGCAGTGACTGAAACCTGGTTCAAGGCTCCTGAGAGCACCCCAGCACTATCAGGTTTTACCTCATATCATGCTTTCTGGCCCCAAAACTTGGACCGAACCACAAAAGGAGGGGGAGTATCCATTTTCATCAAAGATACCCACACCTCCAGGTTAGTGGCAAAGCACAAAGCATCGGAGACTATCCAGGTGCAACTAACCATAGGCAAAACTGCCTTACAGTTTGTAGCATGCTACAGACCACCCTCTCAAACTCAGGAACCCCACACAGCCTTCCTGAAGACACTGGAGAGTATGAATGTCTCTCCAAATACCATAATTTTGGGAGACTTCAACTACCCAAACATAGACTGGGAACATTACTCAAGCCCCAACACCCTAGCCCAAAGGTTCCTAGAATTCATAAACTCAAATGCAATGGAACAACTAGTCACCATTCCCACAAGAGGAGACAATATACTAGACCTGATCATCACAAACATGGGGACACAATGCTCCACACCGGAAGTATATCCCTCTTTGTTAAGATCAGACCATAAATTAATCTCACTGGAAATCCACATCCCGCCCCCACCCCCTGCACAAAAGACCACAGTGAAGAACTTCTCAAAAGCAAACTTCACACTTCTCAAGACTGAAGTGGTATCCTTCAAGGCCCCTGGGCCAGTGGAAACCACAACCCACATTGCTGAATCCTTTGCAAATGACTTCTATGGGCACCTTCAAGAATGCATGGATCATGCAATCCCAAATAAAACCAAGACCCATTCCCCCAAAGGCAGGCGACGGTCTGGTGGACCCCAGCCATAAACAAACTTTACAACAGGAGGAGGAAGCTACTACATGACAGAGCAAAATCCCTAAAAGGGAAGGCGTCTCTGATCAGTACTAGAAAAAACTACAATCACTCATAAAATCATCCAAGGCCAACTTTGAGAGAAAAATCACAAAAGACACAAAAGACAATCACAAGGCCTTCTTTAGCTATGTTAGAAACCTGGGTGGAAACTCCCAGATATGCTCAGAGTTAGTTCAAAATGACACAAAATACACTGAACCCACTGATATTGCCAACATTCTGGCAGACAGGTTCAGTGCAAATTTCTCCTCCCCCTCCCCCCCAAAAGGAGAAATAACTATCCCAGCAGAGTGTAGCCTCCCTAACATCTCAGATGCCCAGGTGAGAGCCGCCCTCTCTAAAGCAAAAAACACAGCATCAATGGGACCAGATGGTGTCCCGAGCTGTGTGTTACATGAACTCCAAGAGGAACTAAACCCACACATAAGGCTGCTGTTTAATCTTAGCCTTACTACAGGATACGTACCCAAAGAGTGGCGTACGGCAACAGTGGTCCCACTTCACAAAGGCGGTGCTACTACGGACCCTGGAAATTACCGCCCCATAAGCTTGACGAGCCTGGTCTGCAAAGCTATGGAGAGGATCATTATGGAACTCATAAACAAAGACATTGGGGACCTACAGACATTGGATCCTACTCAATTTGGCTTTGTCAAGGGCAGATCCTGCCTTTTGAACTTGGTCGACTTTTTTGAAACAGTCACTAAGGCCATTGATGAGGGTAAGGCAGTTCACACAGCCTACCTTGACCTTGCAAAAGCCTTTGACACAATACCCCACTCTGGCATCAAAGAGAAACTCACCAGCTTAAATGTAAACCCATATGTCACAAGATGGGTTGCAAACTGGCTCAAGGACAGAACCCACAGGGTCAGAGTTGCTGGAGCTATGTCAGACTCTAAGCCGGTCACAAGCGGTGTCCCACAAGGCTCAGTCCTGGGACCCCTCTTGTTCGGCATTTATTTTTCCGAGGTACAGGCAAACATAGGAGGATTGTGGCTGACAAAGTTTGCAGATGACTGCAAACTGGGCGCCATAACTGATACTCAAGCAGACACAAACATCCTTCAGAGAGGCCTCATAGAAATGGATAATTGGTGCCAGAGCCATGGCCTTAAGCTGAACGCCAAAAAATGTATAGTCATACCCTTTGGGAAAAACAAGGTACCGACAAATTACCACATAGGCGGTAATCCATTAAGTATGGAAGAGGTAATCAGGGACCTAGGGACCCAGGTTGACAGTAACCTCTCATTTGACACTCACATTGCCAAAGTGGTTAGGAAGACCTTCTATATTGCCCACCTTATCATGAAGGGTTTCACATCTAGATCAAGAGAGGTCATTGTGCCCCTGTACTCTTCTCTTATCAGGCCAATAATTGAGTACAATGCCCCATTTGGGATGTATCTCACCCGACACCTGCAGCAGTTGGAAAGACCCCAAAAGTTCCACACCAAGAGGATAAAGGGTCTTAAACACATCATATGCTGCCCGACTGAAAAAACTCCAGCTCTATTCAGTCGCATACCACCTAATCAGAGGTGATCTGTGCCCGACGTACAAGGCCATGTCCAATCCTGAATTAATGGACATGCTCCACCTCAGAAAATCCAAATCCATCAGAGCCACGAGAACAAGTGACTTAAACCTCAACACAGAAATAAATAGGATGTGCTGGAGGGACAGATTCATAACCCAGAGGCTCCCTACACTCTGGAACAGAATCCCAGTCCATGTTAGGCAGAGCCCCTCACTGACTCTATTCAAGAGAAATCTCGATGAGTGGATGGGAGATCGTAGGTTTACCCCGAGGGTCATCTCTGTGTCACTACTAGACAGAGGCATAGTAAACTAAACCCTAAAAGGGCGTAATATTCTCATCCTAGGGGGTGGTGTAAGCCACATACACTCTGGCTAGGCTTATAAATGCCTTAGGGCAGATAGCCTAGTACGAACCTATGAACCTATGAACCTATGAATCATTTTAGCAAACTGGCAGCACATGTCCTCATTAAAAATGATGGCAGCTGATAGTAACATGTAACTACAGAGAAAAAAAAATTCTGCCCAAACTCTGTAACTGAAAGAAAAATTAGATGATCATGAAAATGAATCTAAGACAAAAAAAAATCACTTATTTAGAATAGAAAAGGGTATTGAAGAGAATGATATGCTGACCAGTGTATATTTAATGTTAACACTAACAAACACGGACAGCTAAATAAATAAATAAGCAATACAAACAATCCCTTCAAAGATCACATAGTGCCTTTTTATCCATTCCTCATCATATTAACACTTGCTGCGCTCAGAAAAAAATAAATTAGCTTAGGTAGGCGTTGCCAGTATCTTAGTTATAAGGACAGCAAATTATGATTGGTCCACAATTTCTTTGGATATGTTCTTCAGAAGAGACATCTTTTACAATATGCCTTCAAAATGTGGAAAAAAGTGAATGGTCTGGATCCGGCTAACAAGAAAACCTTTGAGCTAGTGTTGAAAGGAGAAGTCAAAACTTCTGGGGTGTATCATTAACACTACTAGCTTTGGTAACCAAAAAAGTCATCATAAAAAGTGGAAGAATAAGAATAAGAAGAATAAGCCTAAAACAAAAGATGTGAAAAATGATGGATGGCATAAGAGTTATGGAATGATGACATGCTTTGATAAGTCAAATAAAGGGACAATTAAGAAATAGTGGATTTGGGGTCTATTCAAGAGATTTGGAATATAAATTATAAGTTATTTTCCCTATTGAAATTGTTAGAAATAACCAGTCTCTGTTTAACCACATGATTTCACAGACTGCAATAAAGGAGGATGGCATGGCATGGTCCTTACTAGTAAAAACAGTCTTTAAAATAATAAGTATAGCTGACTTTGTAATGTATATAGTTATCACAGAAGGAGTTAGAAAGGTAAGAAGTTGAAGACTTCCTCCAGAATGAACAGCTTTGACCAAAAAAGAAGTTTACTCTTATACTGGGGAATATGCTATGGTTTATTTTGTTTTATATTACTGTATGTCTACCTAGTAATAATTTAATAAAGGTGTTTGAATGATAAAAAACAAGATTTGATTCATTTTAATCCTTGCAAAAAAAGAAAATATTTTTTTCCAAGGTCTAAAAATGTACACCTCCCCTGGTTAAATTATTCTTCTCTTCTCTCAGATAGGATCTTAGCATAGCAAGTAGTTATGGGCTGGGAAGCCACCAGGCATAATTGACAAAGAAATGCTGATACCGCCAAACAAGGACAGATATAATTCAAAAAGTATTAGAGCTAAAAAAAATCAATGTAAATAATCAGAAAACAAGCACAGATGATGCTTTCCATTTCTTCACTGCTGCAGTAGCCTAAGCAACTTGGGTTATGTTCTGCCTAGGATACAATGGCCGGATACCTTCCATGCGCCCAAGCCATTAGTTAGTTTGAGGTGAGCTGATTAAAGGTCAGGTTCCGGTGTCAAGCCCTTCACAGCTTTCCTTCCCCAAAAGACAGTGCTTCTCTGTGTGCTTTCAAGGATTAATAGTCAGCTAACACTGGTTCATTGCTGAGTAAATAAGTTCCTTTTTGGAAAAAAAACTTCCACCTTGTTTTTTTTTTTGTGTATGTCAAAATACCTTTTCTGTAAAATATTTATACTTTAGCTATGACAAAGTGCTTTTATTGATTGTCATATGACTTTTTTCATAAGTGATTTCTAGGCTAACAATATATATACTATTTATCCACAAACTTGCTATTAATTATTTATTTTATGGTTAGCTCTCACACACCCTCCAAATAGCTCTATTATCTACTCTTTTAACTTTATTCCAGTATTTAGGGTTATCTACCTACTGTAATCCCTGCTTCAACTGATTGTTCTTTTCAGCTCCTTACCTCTCTTGTCTCTACCTGCTCCATTTGCCCTGCGGGCTCACTCCGCTCCCCTACCCTACCCTCATTTCCCACCCACTCCCACTGCTCCTAAGCTTATACATCCTCACCACACCCTCTTCCTCTCCAATCCAATCACAATAGTCATCTTGTTAACATTCTACATACACCTCTCTCTAATCACCCCTAGTATAACTCCACCCCTTTAAAGAACACCAGTAAGCTTATTAGTCACTATGCAAACACAACCTTTCTGAACCCAACTAAAGCTCCTAATCATTGTCTTTCTCCTACTTTCTCTAACAGCAGCCTACCTGCTAACCTCATATGAACAGTCAAAATATTTACAGCTGAACTTCCCTAATGCACAAATAAGTACTATACCTCTAATTAACTCCATAGAACACATAAATATAACATCTTTACCTAGCTATGTACCTGCTAAATATCACATACTAACCCATATCAAATACAACTATCTAAAACCTAAAAAAAAACTCTTCACTTTTACTTTAACCTCCACAATCCCTTAAACAAACTATTACACCTCTCCTTACTAGATGGGTACATTCAAGCTAACCCAGGACCAGGGCATAAAACAAGCACAGAACCACAAATTCATGTTCCCTCTACCCCAAATATTCCATCTAAATCTCCCAACTCACTCTATATAACTCACCTCAATATTCGCAGCATAAATAATAAAATTGACCACCTCCATGCTCTCCTGGATGTTCATTCCTTTCATATACTTTGTTTAACAGAAACATGGCTAAAACCCACTACACAAGATGTTGAAATTATTCTATCTGGGTACAACATCTTGAGACAAGACTGCAAAGCAAAAAAAGGAGGGGGTGTTGCTATCCTCTATAAAGAAGGGCTACAAATATCTATACTAGATCTTGGTTCCTCTTCTGAAAACAATGCAGAAATCATTAGCACCAAACTTCAACTTAATCCCAGCAAATCCCTAAATATAATATGTATCTACTTGCCCCCTGGTAACAACATCACCACTCTGGAAGGTATCCTTGCTGAACTCTCCACAAAAATTCCCCAAGAGACAATAATTCTTGGAGACTTTAATATAGACTGGAAGGACTGCTCTACTGAATCACCAACCTCACATATTAACCTTAATGGCTTCTCACAAACAATGAACTCCCCAACCAGAATTAATAAACCCAATAACAAAGAATCCATCCTAGACTGGATTCTAATAAATAATCACCAACAACTCTATAATGTAGGGACCCTTCCTGATGATGTAAGTGACCATTTTCTCACTTACATAATCAGGCAAAGGTCGAGCTCACACAACCCAACCATATATAAAACAATAAGAAGCAACAGAAACTTTAACCCCAATAACTTCCAAGCTGAACTAAAAGAATGTCATTGGTCACCTATAAAATACCTCCCAGTTGACGAAGCAACAAACTACTTTAACTCAAAATTCTTAACAATCCTTAACCACCATACACCAAAGCATTCCATGAAAATTAAATCTAAACCCACCCCATGGCTTACAAAGAAAACCAGGCAGAAAATGCAACAGAGAAATAAAGTTTGGGCACTATGGAGAACAACTAAAAACCCCGTAGACCAACAACAATTCAGGCAAAAAAGAAACGAGACTAAGAAAGCTATACTTGAAGATAAAAAAAAAACTTTTACTTCCACCTCCAACAGAACAACCAAAATAATCCACAAAAGTTCTGGGCTAACATAAACAGACTACATCAACCAGGCCAGTCCGCAACACTACCCCCTATAGGATCAAATTCTGACAATCCAAAGCAAACTGCTAATGCTTTTAATACCTTCTTCACTGAGACCATCCAAACACTTGCTAATCAACTAATAGCCGATAGCTCTGCCCTTCCAACCAATACTACTAACTCTGTCCCAACTCTAAACCTGCAACCTGTCCCAAGTTACTACCCCCCCAGCTGACCAGCTACCTGATGAATACCTACAAAAGGCAGCCAAAGTCATAGCTTATCCTGTATCATTGTTGATAAATAGAACCATACAAAAAAGCACTATTCCCACCATCTGGAAAATCTCCTACATTATCCCCCTACATGAGGGTGGAAACTCCAGAGAATATTCTAACTATTGTCCTATAGCACTACTTTCCCCTTTAGCTAAAATAATGGAAAAGTGCATCCACAGACAGTTACTACACCACCTACTCCAGATCAATTTACTGGCCAAATCTCAACATGGCTTCAGGCCTTTCCACAGTACAACAATTGCACTCCTATCCTTCACTGACAGCATCAATAAAAACCATAATAACAATCTTCTCTCTTCAGCACTTTTCATCGACCTTTCAAAAACATTCGACATGGTCAACCACCTCTTACTTCTTATTTCTGAATATTCTAAAATCCTTCTCTCTGGACACAAAGACTATAAAATGGTTCCAGTCCAACCTTGATAATAGAGAGCAGGCAGTGCTATGGGACTACAACCTTTCATCCCATCTCCCAGTTACCCTAGGTGTTCTTCAGGGCTCTATATTGGGCCCCCTCCTTTTCTCAATATTTATCAATGACCTCAACCTAGCTATTCCTTTAACTAACTGTGTACAATACACAGATGATTTGACAATAATCTGCTCAGCTAAATCTCAATCCCAACTACAGACTCTAACTCAGACAATGTTCAATAAAACAGAAAATTGGTTTCTACAACGCTGCCTCCTCTTGAACCCCAAAAGAACCAAACTCCTCCTCTTCACTCCTACTCGTAAATCACTCCCAATGAACTTTTCAGTCTTATCCAATAATGGTACACTCATATCCCAATCCAACAACTAAACTTCTAGGGGTAACCATTTATAACAACCTGAACTTTGAAACCCATATCAACAATACCATAAAAACTGTCAACAGGAAACTAGGCTCCCTCTATAGGATAAAACCCTTTCTCTCTCCACTAGCCAGAACCACTATTGCCTATTCCCACCTTATCTCCACACTTCTCTATGCTTCTTCCATATATACTAACTTGTCAAAAAATAACCTTAACAAGCTAGCCAACGCTTACAATAGCATTGCCAGATTTGCTACTGCTTCCTCCTTTAGGACCAACCACTGCCATAACCTGAAACAATTAGGCTGGTTAGAGCTTCTGAATCAGATTCACTTTAAACAACTCACCATTGCGCACAAAACCCTTTTTCCAACCTACCAATACTCCAATACTTGCTAGTCTCATTACCCAGTATAAGAACCTTTCAACTTTACGCTCATCTAATAAACTACTAGTATCAACATATAAATCTAATAACATGGCAGGAGATGCTCTGTTCTCAAATGCAGTTGGAAAGTATTGGAACTAACTCCCCCATGAACTTACATCACTGTCTTCATTTACACTTTGTAAACACAATCTAAAACTCTATCTTAAAACCCATTGGTTATGTCCCTGTACAAATCCAGACTAATCTCATACTATATCCCAAATACCCTCTCTTAAGACATAATTCCTGCTCTATCTGTATCTTTTTAGAGCAAGGCCTATCCTTAACAAAAACATGTCTTATCATAATAGAGATAATTTAAAATACCTAGTTAAATTCTTCTGCATATAATTCTAAAGCATCCTACCTAAGGCAGGCAACAAGTATTGTTTAAACTGTGAGCATTGCTGAACTGATGTATTTGTTTAATAATTACTTTCTGGTTACTAATGAAGTCTTGTACATAAAGTCTAAAATATTTTATCTAATGCTTGTAACATGTTTACTGTATAAACTGTGAAGATTCCTGAACTGTTTCAAATTTGTAGTATTTAACTGTATAACAACTAGTACCTGTATGTTAGTAGTCTAGTAATCTCCTGGAGCTTATCTCTCCAGGACTCTACTGAAAATGGACATAAATCCAGTTAGACTATCCCGGTCAACAAATGTAAAATAAAAATAAATAAATAAATAAATATCAGGGTTCCATTTTAAGCATAACTATACTTCTCAAAGTGAAAATCAAACCATGTTCCTTGTGTCAGTGAGGTAACCACCTTAGCCGTTATCGAAATTCCCAACTAATTTGGTAACAAGACATTCCCTCATCTTTGTTCACTTTTAAATGGGAACATCATTTTTTTTTTTACTTTTATGGTAAAAAGATGTCAAAACTTACTTAAAAAAACTTTGTTTTCTGTGGAGAAACTGGTGATATTTTACTTTTTGGGGCTGGGTAAGTGTTTAAAGTGCTTTTTACTGTTTTTTTTTTTCAGAGAAAAGGTTGTTTTTTACAACCTACCTGTTTTATTTACTATTGTTTCTCAGGTTCCCTGAGAATCAGTAATCTTTTTTGGCTTAATCATGGAACAACCTACTTGTTCCTCAGTTGTACCTTCTTCTAGCCACAAAAAGAAAAAGATAGTTAAGCAGCCTTTACCACCACAGCGGGCTGATATTTTGCCTCAACTGCAGGTGGGTGACTACTGAGGCCAAAACTGGTTCCATGGACCATTCATCTTTTTTTCTTGTGTCCCTCTAGACATGTCCTCTCCAGCTATTGGTGTGCTCTGTGACTTTGGATAGTCCTGCTTAAGAATTGTTTTAATCTGAGACTATTACCAGAATGAATCAGTGGTTTCAGTGAAAAAAAGTGATGCTGCTCAGTCCTCAGAAAATGTTATGATTTATTAGAAGAGGATTTGTTTTTTGAACCTAAACATGTTCTTCCCGATTTTTTTATCTGCTTTAGAAGATGCTTTTGTCACAGCCTGCAATTTCCCCAGCAGTCAAAATGCTGCCCCAAAAACCAGATTATATAAGGTTCCTTAGTTGTTTAAGTTTTTTTACACTAACCCCAGACCTGACATAGCAGCTATAGCTTTAGTCAGCCCAGCTGTTGCTAAGCATTTTGTTAATACTAACCCGTCTCATTCTGACAAGGATCGAAAAGCATTTTATAAGCTTGGGGATACGGTGTGCTTCTGCTGCTCATCTTTAGTATTCTTAGCTCTCATTTTCATATGTTGAAATTTATCCTGTCCACTTGTGAGAATTTGAGGAATTTTGTGGTATCTGTTGGCTGTTGTGTGGGAAATTCAGCACAGTATGTCCCTGGCAGCAGTCAGCAATTACGGCTACAGGAGATAGGTCTATTGTGCTATGCCAATAAATGAATAATCCAGCTGGCTAAAATAACTGCTAAGGGCACTGTCCTATGAATGTTTGGCAATGAAATTAATTATGTGCTCATACTGTCCACCCCTAGCATGTACACTACAACAGAGGCAGAAAAAATATGTCTTATAGGCCACTACAGATAACCATGGTTGTCAAAATGCCATTTCAACAAGGCAATAGGTGAAAAGGCTTTTTCAAGACTTGCACCTGCAACATGGAACTCACTACATCAAAATATCTGAAAGCAACAGAAATTAAGTACATTCAAAAGGAAGCCCTTAATGTTCTTGGTTATATCTAGCTTATAGCAACTAGCTCATATTTCCACTACTAACTACTATTATATTTATAAACTGCCTTCATATTGTTGTTTCATACATGTTGCAGGTATGTAAATATTGCATTCTTTTCCATCTTTATTCTAGCTTTTGTTTCTATATACCAATATGCTGCTCTCTTTAAACTGTAAACTTAGTGTATCATTGCCATCTGTATTTAATTGTATTTTCCACGTTACTCCACTGTTGCTCTGCAAATGAACTGTCACACTCTCTGAACTGTACAAATAAGAAGTGTACTTTGAGTAACAGAAGACACAAAACATGAACCACAAATAATCAGTTTAAAAATATCAAAACTCAAAATATATAAAGAAAAACTAAAATTGTTTTCTTTTTTTTTTTACTTTTTTTGAGGGAGGTGTAATTCAGCAATCTGTGATAATATGGCTATTTACTTGCTTCTGCCAGCATTACAGATATTTGATATTATGAATATTCAATAATTTATATTGTTCTCCAACTAATGTACCATACTGTATCTTTGTCATCTCTATTTATCTTCCCAAAGTCGCATCATTGTTGTTCTCCAAATGAACTGTCATACTCTTTGAATTGTACAAACAGCAAAATATTGTTAACTATCTGTTGAAACTTGTAAATTCTTATCTGTCCCAGGCTATGGGTGAAAAAGTTAATAAGACAGATAGATAGATAGATAGATAGATAGATAGATAGATAGATAGATAGATAGATAGATAGATATAGATAAATAGATGGATAGGGAGATAGAGTGTTAAAATCCTTACAATAAAAAGGTGTAATAAATAATTCTATAAGCAAACAAACAAATTACTAAAGAAAATGTCTTACAATAAAAGTTCTCTCTTTCTCTTTTCCTCTCTCTCCCTACCCACTTTTTACCACTGGACGAGAAGGCCTAGATGGTGCCTGCTCAGATCACTATATTTGCACCTGCACTGCTCATCAAAGGAGATGATGGCAGCGGCATCACTCAATATCCTGTAAGCTGGTAACAGACAACTACTTAATAACGAAGTCCCTCATAGTCCTCCAAGTGCTCTGGGTGGTCCCTGTCCACTATGTATAAAAGGATTTTGCACTCCCTTCATCATCTCATTATTGTAAGAACCGAATTACAACCCTTTTTTTCCAATAAGTTAATGGTATGCATTTTCTGAGAGACTGCATTACAATTAGCAACATACAGAATCAAAATATAATGGATATCAGAATGTATTGTCATAGAGAGAAACTGACAGCAAACAAAGCAACTAGTAAAGGACTTCAGGAATGCAGTGCTCATACAAGTGTCAGGGAAACAACAGATACTATAACGAAGTACAGTGTCTGGGATGACAGCACAGGCCATGAAAGGGAACTGACAGGGGAGTTCAATGTGACAGGGTACAGAAGGCAATGCAGGATAGAACATAGTCCTTTTGGAATTGAGGACTATACCTGAAAAGGCACAGTAGCAGGCTAGGAGGTTACAGTTTTACTGGGGTCTCAGTCTGACAGCCACAGGTCACAGACATGTAATGTTTCAGTCCTGTTGGAGAGGGCTAAACCTAAAAATGCAAAGGAGCCATGTAGGACAGGTTGCAGTGTCATTTGGGGGTGGCTCAACCTGACAGGGCACAGGCAACATGGTCAGGCTCACTGTTCTGTGCTGCGGGTGACACAGTACTGCCATAAGTGCATGGACATCACAATTTGCTACAGGAACAGACTGGGTAATCTGCACATGTCCAATGGACAGCAGGTAAGGCTAGCATGACCATGACCACCACACTATGACATAGTGTCAGAACAGTTACACTATATTAGCCATAGGCCTGTGATGACCATAAGGGTGTTGGGTCACTACACAGGCAGTTGCTGGCTGGCATGGACAGTTATGCATATACAACTGATCCTTTTGTGTAATTTTCACATGTAAATGTCCTCCCCTGACATTGAAGGAATAGCAATGGCTGGAAATGGGCAAAGTTGCTACTACAGGCCCAATGCACACATGGCATGTATATCCTTAAAACGGACAAAGGTGCCAGGACCTTCCAGGGTGAGGTATGGCCATAACTGCTACACAATATCTATTCATTATGCAGCCAGAACAGTTGAATACAAGGCATGTTTCACAAGCTCACCAATATACTATTGCATGTCAGAATCAAGGTACAGAAAAACCACCAGAGCTAGACTGAACACTGAGGGTGGACTACAACCAAAGAGACATTTCACAGAGATGGTAGACTTCTTAGTATCTTAAACTGGGAAAAGTCATACAACCTTTATACTTGATGGTGGCTTGCAGTTGGAAGCTGGGATGTGGACAAATGTCTGAGTATCTTTAAGTGATGCTCCACATGAGTAATAACACCTGCTGTTGCTGTTGTACAATGACCATCACCTGTGAATTGTTTGCTCAGAAAAATACATCTACATTTATGTCACCCAGTGATGTTGCAGCTTGATCAGGAATAACCTGCACCACAAGGTATTTATCATCCTGTAGGATATGTATTCATCATTGCCACAGATGTATTATATTTAAACAATCACAGGCTGCACTGGGAGTGGATACAGCACAAGAGGTCAGAATATACCTCTCACCCTCTTAGCACAAGAAATCTGGACAAAACCAAAAATAATGGGGAGGCAAGGGCCCAAAATCAGGGACTGATTTTAATCATTCCTCTTATACATTTAAAAAGTTGCTCGAATAAGGCTAGTAACTTTCTCAAATACTTGATCACCAGCGGTATATAATCCCTGATAGCACCCTGATTATTGGCTAGGCAACAACTAGAAAATATTTTCCATTTGTCACTATAACATTTGTAGTTGCAAATTTCCTTCTGTCCTTTAGTACCTACTACACATTCTCTGAAAAAGGATGCCTAAACGGTATTACAATTGAATCATCCAGGCAGTTAGCTGAAATAGTTTTACACTGGCGTGTATCCAACCCCCCTGTCTTGCAAAGGTAGGCCTAATTTGTGAGGAAGAAGAGATGTTGCCTGGGCCAAAAGTGGTCACAACAATATTTTTTTGGAGTGCCCTTCTGAATCTTCAGAATTACCTTGGATATTTGTAGAAAGGATGGAACAGCATTACGGAACATTCTAGTCCAATGAATGTAAAAGCATCTTTTGTTTCTGGGTCTAGTTGCATGGAGTCCAAGAGAAGAATCTGTTGAGTTATCTGTATTGAACGCAGGAAACCAGATCTGCATGAGGTGCTCCCCACTACTTGATCAATTCCTAGAAGACCCCCTCATTCAATTTCTATTCATTACAGTCTGTCCTGGTCCTGCTCAGCTTGTCTGACACTACTTTGTGCTCTGATGAGTGTAAGATGCATATACAGTGAAAGAGTGCTGAAGAGATAACTCCAAAGCTCTCAGATCCAGCCAATTAACAGCGTACAACTTTGTGCCCTCTTGCTTGTTGATGGACCACATTACTGTAGTGTTGTTTATAATCACCGCAAAATGTCCTGGAGACAATAGATGATAAGGAGGTTTTAAGGCATGGATCACAAATAACATCTGTTTTATACTTATGTGCTTTGGTATGTCTGAAGAATCTCACAGGCCTTGCAGCTTTACACCCATAGGAACTGCCCCCCAAGCAAAACCTGAGACATCTGTAGTTACAGACTGACTTGGAGGTTGAGGAGAAAAGGGAAAATCTGCAATTGCTTTTATATGAAGTCTGAATCATTGCACTTCCTATTATACAAAGCACAAGACTGGTACCTGAAAATCCTGAGAATGCAAGTGCTTGATCCATGTGTTATTTAGATACCATTTAATTTTTTCATGTGTAACCTGTTGAGAGCAATCATGAGAATCATAGATGTAATGAACCCATAATTCTGAGAACCTCTCTGAATGATGTCTGAGACTGAGTTGAGAAGCTCGGGGAGGGGGGGGTTACAGATAAAAATATGCATTCTTCTGCATCAGAATGGCATTTTGCTGCAGAGTGTCTAAAAGACATCCTAGAAAGATAATTCTGTGTGATTGGGTCAAGGAGGATTTCTGAATGTTTATCTGGAATCTCAGTTTGGTCAGAAGAGATGAAACCCATGTTAATGACACTTGATGTCTGGGAGAAGACTCTGGAAAGATAACTAAGTAGTCTGAATAACAAAAAAAAAAAAACTTATGAGTGCCATTCAGTCTGTATGAGTGAGCTAGGCACTTTGTAAACACCTCTGGAGCAGTAGATAACGGTAATGCTTAGAACTGATAGTGTGACCCAGACACAGAAACATGAGACATTTTCTGAATCATTTGGCTAGGGAATGTGATGGATGCATGTTTTGGGCCCAATGTTACCATAACGTTTCCCTGGGGAATGAAAAGTAACAGACTGTGAAGGGTCAACATCTTGAATTTTGAAACTTCCACATATGGTTATAGGAAGGAAAGGTATTGAATTGCTCTCCTAGAAGACTCTTACTCTAATACCAGACGCAAGCTTTTGTCCCTATGATTTAATAACACTAGTTCTATGACTCCTAGGGTAAAGAAATGCTGAAGAACCTGAGGACATAATTCTGTTTCATTGGAAGGGTGGGGGGTGGTATAGCTGCCATGAAAGAAGGGTTTGGTATCCAATCCCAGGTTTCTCCCTCCTGAACACCTTTAACACCCATGAGTCTGTCAAAATCTCTTGCTGGGACAGGATCTGAGAGAACTGGGCAGGAGATGATGGAGGGTGAGGAATGCTGGCATAGGCATTCTAAAGTTGTAGACTGTCCCTTTTTAGGAAAAGATCCTTGTTATTGATCCCCTCCTGCCATCTCTTTTTGCTTCTTTGTTTGGCTTGAGAAAAAAGAGATTGTTTGTTTATTTATTTTTTCTTAAAGATGAGAGGGTTTGGGTGATCAACTTAGAAACTAAGAGAAAAATTCCAGCTCAGAACCAAGCAGCAACAGAAGCAGGTTTATTAAACACTAAGATTTCACACAAACAATGCAACATTAGGCTTAAAAACAGAGCAGCATCAAACCAAGTTTAAATGCTCTCTGAGATCAGTCATGTGTTTCCTATTAGCCAATCATTATCTTCTATACTGTTTCAGCTTTCATGCAGGTTTTAAAGAGATTTTCCCATTTAATCCCAAGAGTTTGAGCTCTAAAATTAGATATCCAGGTATATTCATTAAATTCTGTCCTGAACTGCAAGTCACCTCCTGTCTTATTAAAATAAACAATTTGGAAGACAGAAAACCTTACTTCCTGAATTATTTTCCTACTGTCATTAAGTTGTTTGAGGGCTTGAGTAGCAGTTTGGCCTAATAAAACCATCTTATACAAAGCTGAATGCAAAATTTCAGGCTGTACTGCATTGAAAAAAGTTTTGGTTACTTTCTGCAGCATATCTCTTTAAACAATAGTAGAAACAGTGGTCCATGACAGTATCTGCACTGTCATAACGATATTTAAAACATGTTTAGATCTTTGAGACATGCTGGAAATAACACTGAGAGAGGCACTAACTCAGGGGGGAAGAATGGAATGTAGATTTCTCAAGCTGTCTCAACAAAAAAGTATAAATTTCCAGTTATGGGTCAGAGAGTTACGAAATCTATATGCCCAAGTGAAAGAAGAAGGAAAAAGATTCTTACTAAAACTACCCAAAAGTGTTCCCTCTACATCCATTGGGGAAATGGTGAATGATCCAGAAGACTGTTATCTGCTAGCATAGGTGTCAAGATAGCTGCAGGGTCAGTCCTAAGTTGGAAAACAAATGCTTATTAGTTTGAGGAACTTTGTAAAGCCTATTTGCTTTATTGAAGACTGAAGTTTAAGAATAAGGATTGTTACATGCAGCATTATCTACTTCATCCAAGGCTGACATGAGAAGATGAATAAGCATAAGATCCAACAAGATAGCATAATATCCCCACAGTTCAGGGAAACATCCATTAATTTCATTAAAAATGTCTCAGTCATCCTGGCAATAATCCAAGAAATAAAGGAGAATGTGAGAACCAAATTTCTTGATCAAGTGTTTTGAACTTGAGAATCTGCAGGAGACGAAGTCCTGTCTCTATCTGTGTCAGAATCATCTGACCTATCTTCCTCAGGAATATTTTAACTAAATTGATTAACAGGTAATGCATTCAGTGTGCCAGAATTGACTGTTTCTATCAATTTGTCAGATAGGGTTAGAAAAGCATCTTTCCCTATAGATACACTTTATGCTGAACAACATTTATCTTTCTGTTTCTTCATTATAGGCATCTGTAAAAAGTGACTTGAAGAAGGAATATTTATACACCTCAAGAGTTCTGTTTCCTTGGACACATCCAACATGTTCTTCTGGGATATCTCCATGCCTCAAAAAGGATGGTTCTCCCATGCCCATATCTGAAAATGGAACAGCAGACATGAAATGGCTGACCAACAGTTCACAGTGGCTGAAAGGATTATACCCAGGAAACCAGACAGATAAGTTAATGGTCTGAGGAATGAAGGATGGCCAATACAGTCACTTTCCATTGGCTGAGGTGAAGACTGGGCTGGTGGAGAGAGCAAGGGCTCTTTAGTAAGTTCTTTTAGCTTTCCAGGTGTTAGAGTGTATTTAACAGTGGCTAAAAGATTGAAATTAATTCTGCTACAAATATGCAAAATAAATAAGGTATAAAATAAAGCTTGCTTAAATGTAGAAATAGAGTTTAGCAATATATGATTAGCAGTCATACTAAATGACTGTGCCTTGAAAAATAAGGAATCTTCTTAATGGACATGTTTCTTTACAGACTCAGCAAAAATGTAAAAAAAAACAATTTTGTATGCATTTCACACTGTCAGCAAGAAAGTTGACCTGCTTCCTTAAAGAATGGGCATGCTCTTAACAGGAAAACAATCTGTACGTGTTTTTGTCATAAACACCATCCAGCAAGGAAGTCAGCATTTGTATGTGTTTTTACACAAGATGTTTTCTTAAAGACAATATCAGCATTGTTTCTCTATAAGATGGAAAACAATTCTATTACATTTTTTCGTGCAAACATCAGCAAACAGATGTTCTCATACCAAGTCCAAAATAGAATACCAAGAAGGAAAACAGAATGTAAAAAGACTATAAAAAGACTATAGCAAATGAAATTGTTAGAAGAGGTATTTGGGTAGGAACACACTTGTTCCGAGGTAATGTAATATCTTTCATGCTGATCGAGAAGTAAAATGGTGCAGTGCAACTCAAGCTGCAACAGTAGTCCGTGTGGTTTGTTATAAGAATAAGTTATTTTTTAGTTACTGCTATTAAAGTAACACAGTGTTGTGCTGCAAAATATATTCTTTCATCAGTGTACATTTTGCAAGTTTCTGTGTGCAACAGACTGTAAATGCAACTATAACTATACTTTGATTTCAGCAGAACCCAGCCAACAAGACTTGGTGTCTTAAGAAGACTTCCAGCACAGTGAGCAGCACCTACATTAAATTAATTTTTCACCAGGAACTATGAAAGACTGAACAGCAGGAGCCAGGTAAGTATCCAGCCTGTGAACAAGGATGGTGGTTCTGATGCAGATAGAATCACTGGAATGAGGTAGTCAGAAGGTAAGTTGTCAAACAGTCTACACAAGTAGAACACTTATTCTTCCCACTCATACAACATCCCCCCAAAGCAGTAATGCACAAACAATACAGTAAAATCCTGTCAGAAACCCATTAGATATGAAATTAGTCTGGCATGTAAGTTATCACACAAGCACTAAATAAATAGTAAATGTCTACATTAAATAAACCACCACAATAGCCAAAGCTAAAAATAGTGGTACCAGGCAGGAAACATGGTAATAAAGAAATGTAGGGTTTCTTAATGAGACCATATCACAGTTTCAAAATAAAAGTAAAAAAAAAAATTTAAACTATTTATTAAACACATTAAATATCTAATGTTCTGTGTGGAAAGGTTCCCATAAATGAAATTTATCTACCAGAAAGGAGCTGAAGTCTGCCTGCTGCTCTCATGAAGTTTCTGAGCTGCTTCTTCATAAGACAGCAAGAAAGTACTGAAGATTGTCCACTCTGTCTGCTGCCTATTTTCCATCTTCAAGGCTGACAGGCAGCAGTCAGAGCAGAAGAGTGGGAAAAATGCCAGAGCTTTTGGCAGCTGTTTGTTTATTGTGTCTTAAGCAAGGCACGCATCATACAGTATAAAGGCTATTGCAGTAGTGGGAATGATGAACATTTAGCTACTATTCCATGCATTTATATGTTTGACATCAGTTTGCTTCCATTACCTGCATATTTTTGCCCCAAATACAACCTCATCCTAAAACAAGGTCACAGACACTGCAAGCATCCCCCTCAACTGTCCAGATTTTAGCAGAATGTCCAGACTTTTGTTTCATATTTTAGGTCAGTTCCTCATGAAATTTCTGGTTCTCTGGTAAATGACTGACTATTAAAGTCACTAAACAATGACACACACGTGAATTTCAGATTAGGTATTCTGCAGAAAATGCATCCTAACATAAAACCTGTTATTCTAGCAACTTTCCAAGTTTGCCAAAGCAGTATTTAAAATCTGTCATTACATTTGAGCCTTTGTGCCCCCATTATTTTAGGTTTCTTGTACTAAGGGTTTGAGAGGTATGACTGTAAGAGAGACATTTTTCTTCTTTCTTTTTTTTTTTTTTGCTAGGAGACCTCTTTTCCTTCGAGGAAGCTGTCATAATCCTGATAGGTGTCAGTTTGTATCTGCATCCACTTTCTCAGCTGCAGCACTCTAATGCACTGCCTAACAACTGCAACATTGTTTAGGTTATCCCTGTGAAATAAGGGACTCCATCCAGACTTTGAAATATTGACATAACCCATGCCGCATTGCTTAGGTTGTATCTCATAAAGTATGCACCAGATGTAGATTTTAATCTCTGTAGACAATTTCTCTTCAGGCTTGAATGACCCTGTCACTGAGGAGGGGACTGAGCTCTCCTCCATGGGCTGCTATTATCCTGCTCCAGTACAAAATCAAAATGTCCAGAACACAAGTTAATTCTGACCATACCTAAGCAACTCTCATTGTACTGCATGGTGCATCATACTAGAATTTTACAAATTCCTTACTCAGGAATCACGAATAGCCCTCACCCATTCCTATCTTCTTCCCTGCTTAACATACCGCTTCCAAATTTTTACTAATTTAAACTCCACACTTACTGCTAGACTTCAGGTTACATACCACAAAATAGCTAGATTTGCAACCCAACAACCCCACAGATCTCACCACTGTCTCTCACTAAAATACTTAAACTGGCTAGAACTGCCTCAA
The DNA here is from genome assembly GCF_019279795.1 of Protopterus annectens. NCBI lineage: Eukaryota > Metazoa > Chordata > Ceratodontiformes > Protopteridae > Protopterus > Protopterus annectens. Next base: position 1,548,457,844 of record NC_056731.1, on the reverse strand, counting down.
CTCCTCCTTCTCTCTCAGCTCCAAACTATGCATGCAATCCTAAATCAGCCTTCCTTTTGTCCAGCCTTACACCCTATCATCTCCCGCTATTCTCCCACAAGAAATCTCCGTAGCTCTTCTCAAGACCTTCTAAAAATCTATGAGCCCAAATCTAAAGCAGGACAAAATGTATACAGCTACCACCCCTCAATGGAATGGAACAAGCTACCTCTTGAGATTCGAACACAGGCTCATCCCAAAAAGTTTAAGCTAGCACTAAAAGAACATCTTACCAAAAAGTGGATCTGTCAATGCTCAAACCCTTCTTGAAAACTTTCCTTCTCCTCTGACTTTCCTTCTACAATTTCCCACTCATTAAACTCCTCTCTGAATAGACATCTTCCTGTAAATGTTGACAAAATGTAATTGTTTTTATTCTTTTTTTACCTTTAATTATTTGTTGAATTACTATATTGTCACATTTGCTTTATTTTAACTATTCTAAACCAATTCTGTTGTAACTCCACTTGTAAAATATTTGTAAAAATCTACCATTCTACTATGTATGTGTTGAAGCTTTTTCACCACTTGTTTTTTTTTAAACTTGTAACTTGTACCATATGGTTATTAAGTATGTACTGGAGCTTTTCTCCCCGAGCCTCTGCTGAAAAAGGGCTTTGACTCAGCCAGATACTCATGGTCAACAAATGTAAAATAAAATACATAAATAAATATATATATCCTGCATGGAAACATGCAATATTATGTGAGCAAGGGCTACTTGGACAGCTGTTTTTCTGGTACATAGGAATAGGAATAAAGTCTACTCTCTGGCCTAGATGACCCATTCTGCACTACTGACCTCAGTGCTGGAGGAGATGTCTGG